>NC_048218.1:9253944-9501803 GCF_002007445.2 Ailuropoda melanoleuca
AGAAGGAGGGAGGAGTCATGGGAGATTAATTTGACTTACTCTATAATTTTGCCTGTAGCTATGTCTGGAAGAGAAAAGAAGATATGAAACCTTCTTGTTCCCTTGGTTCCCAAGAGAATCATTCTATCCCCTCACCTATCAGGCTGCTATGTCTTTCCTTTTCAAAATGAAGATTTTCTTAACAAAGGAATGTGAATGCCTAAACATTTAGGAATATGCTGGAAGCTGAAGATTTTATCCTTCAACTTCATCTTATACTCCGATTGAGAAAATCCTACACATACCCACCTAAGAAGAGAAAGTCCCAACTAAGCACTAGTAAATTTGTGAAATAACCATGAGAAAAGGAAATCCATTTATCAGAACCTCTCTGGGAAGCAGTGAGTTCAGTAAGTTTTGTGGTACTTAGGAATCGCAGAAAGATCCTTGGGAAAACTCTCTGATAGATGGAGGTCCCTTGTCTTCTGTAATTTAAAACATGTCCCATCAGGCCAGTAAATGTGCGAGTGCGAGCTAAACTCCAATGAGCTCCATCGAGAGGGAAGTTCATTATATCCAACCAACTGATAGTTCAGTTAGGCTCTGATGAGAGATGTGCCTCAAATTACGTCTAGGTATTCATTCTAAAGCATGCCAGAAAGTTTGAGAGGAAAGCTCAGCCACAGACAAGCCAAAGACTTGTCTTGCATCTATAAGGCAGAACTTAAGCCCCATTATTGGAACATGCACACATTCATAGTATTAAACAAAAAAAAGGTCAGCCAGGAAGAAATGCCAGACACTCTGCTGGCTTGGCTCTACCCTGACGTATGTTCATTCATGGGCATGGAGCCGAGACGGGGCTGTTCTCAGCCCAGGCCAGACTTAATGCTTCGTTACCTTGCCCACCTCAACACAGGATGTAATGTTGAGCATTGAGCAGTAATAGCTGGCAATAGAAATCGACATAAATTACTGTATGTTTAAATACTTGGATGTTTTTCCAGCGTATGTTCACAGACTGTATTCTGAAAATAATTTGGTAGGGTACTTAACAAACCATGGATCTTTGATCGTAAGTGAATTGAATCTAGTAAATATTTTCTTATTGTGAGGGCCAATTTCTGTACAGCATGCGAAATACAAGGGAAACAAAGCTGCGATTTTCCTTATTGAGCTTGTGTCTTTTCCAGTAACTGGGAGTTTGGAAGAGGAAAGAAAAGAAGAGCAAAAGACCAATTTTCTTTGCATTTGTGAAGTATTTATGTCATGGGTAGCGTTCCCTGTAGTAGATGATATGATCATCTTACATTTGCCTGTATACTTGGAATTTATAATTATTATAAAATCAGGTCAATTGGAAAATGCTATGAAGATTCCTCCTTTTTTAAAATGTTTTAATTTGTTTTTAGAGAGAGAGAGAACATGGGAAGAGGGGCGAAGGGAGAGGGAGAGAGAGAATCCCAAGCAGGCTTCACGCCCAGCACAGAGCCCAACTCGGGGCTGGAGCTCAGGACCCTGAGATGAGGGCCTGAGCCGAAATCAAGAATAGGACACTTCACTTACCACCCAGGAGGCCCGAGATTCTTTCTTTTTTAAAACCACTTCTTGGGGTGTTATTGACATGCAAAAATCTGTGCATATTTAATGTCTACGATTTGATGAGTTTGGTGATAATTACACAACAGTGAGATCATCATCTTTGCCATAAACATATCTGTCACCTCCAAAGGTTCATATTATCCGCGTTATTATTATTATTATTACTATTTTTCTAATAAGAATACTTAACCATATGATCTACCCACTTAGCAAATCTTTACGTATACAATAGTATTACCTATAGGCTCTATGCTATAGATAGATTTCGAGGACTTCTTCCTCTTGCATACCTGAAACTTGGCACCCTTTGCCTAATATAATTTGATAGTTTAAAATTTCTAAAATGAACCTGTCCATATTACAAGGGCTACTCCAGCTAAAAAGGAAGGAGGGAAAAAATTCGAATGCAGTGTGCAAGGAATAGGGGGTTTAGAGCACATAATTCAAAGCTCCAAAGGTAATAAGCATTGACTGACTGATCAAAGCAAAAGTCTGCTGCATCTGGCCTGACATTTTGCCTTTTTCTGTCCATTCACAATATCTTTAGAAAGTGGTGACAAATTTTGACAAAAATCCCACACTATTGAATAATTGAATCTATACTTTAACTTTGATCTACCTTCTTTTCGCCAAATAAAATGTGCCAAATGAGATTTTTCAATGGATTTCAATGCAGTTTGATTTGAAGTTACAGAATGATGGGAACATGCTGGATGGAAATCCGTGTTTCGTGGTCTCCACCACGCCAAATAAATGGTCTCCGTGTGCAGATTTGTCTTCTGGATTGTTAAATGAGTGCTTTCAATGGCGGGGAGTGATTTTGAGATAATTTGTAAACTGCTGAAGTGCGTGTGTGTGTGTGTGTGTGTGTGTGTGTACGCGCGCACTATTAGTTATTCTGACATTTGGCAAGAAAATAGCAGTTTAAAAGATTGGGGTGCCTGGGTGGCTCAGTCATTAAGCATCTGCCTTTGGCTCAGGTCATGATCCCAGCGTCCTGGGATCGAGCCCCACATCGGGCTCTCTGCTCTGCTGGGAGCCTGCTTCTTCCTCTCCCACTCCCCCTGCTTGTGTTCCCTCTCTCGCTGGCTGTCTCTCTCTTTCTGTCAAATAAATAAATGAAATCTTTAAAAAAAAGATTAAAAATATTTCTAGTTGCTATATATTTTTATTGTTATGCTGAATGGAGTCATTATACTTATATAGTTAAAAAAATCGACATGATTCTGAATGTTAGAATTTAAGAAATCTGAAAGGACATCTTGGCCAATCCACTCAACACACACAAGAAAATGGATGTGAAAACTCAAGTTGCCTGTTGTTTGGTTAAAGTCATATCACCAGTATCTCCTGCTGGAACTCCATGTCCAGTGCTCAGACACCATCTTTTCCGATGTTAGTTAGTACAAGCTCAGATTACTAAAATGTACCACAGTATTCCAGGAAATCTGGGATCTTTCTGAGAAGGAATGTCCTCCAATATCTGTTCTCAGGTCCTGCCAGTGGTTTGTACTCCTGGTCTATGGTGGGGAGGAGGAGGACCGTTTTTCCTGGATCTCAGATTCATAAAGCAGCTCAACCTTGAAACTTTGGCAAGATCTTTAGTTGATGAGATATTATATTTGTATGTACATATTAAAAACGTTAATTTGTTTAACATAAAATTTAAAAATATACCACAGTACAGACACCATGCTTTAATATCACACTTATTGGAATATTCAAGAATAGAAATGCCTCAGGTCCATTAACGCTGAGAGGTCCTGTTAATATTCATGACTCAAAGAACCCATGTTTTCCTTCTTTCCTTGAGAATCATTGGAGGAAATATCTGTTTTTCCCTAGCCAAAAAGTGTGATAGAATCCTGGCTCTATCTTCTCCTGTTCAAATTCCACAAATTCTTCCTGAAATTTTTTTCTTGATTTCCTGAGATTGGAGACACTGTGATCTTTTCAACATTCAGCACATTAAAACTTTGTGTTTTAATTTTCTGTGTTTGTATCTTATCTCCCCCTCCCCACCATAAATGGTAAAACCCTTGGTGGCAAAGCCAGAGTCTTGCTCATCTTGGCATTCTTCGCCCAGAGGAGAGACCTGGTGGTGATGTCTAATCTAATCTCACGTGTTGTGGACTGAATGTCTGTGTCCTCCCTAAATTCATATCTTGAAATCCTAACCCTCAATGGCATGGTTTTAGGAGGGTGAAGTCTCTGGGAGGTAATAGGTCTTGAGGGTGGAGCCATAATGAACAGGATTAGTGCCTTATAGGGAGAAACATCAGGGAGTTCATCCTCCTTGCTCTCTGCCACAGGAGGATGCAATGAGGAGATGGCTGTCTGCAAACCAGGAAGCGGGCTTTCACCAGGCACCCAATCTGCTGGCACCTTGATCTTGGACTTCTCATCTTTCAGAACTATGAGAAATACATGCTTGTGTCTACGCCACCTAGTATATGGTAATTTGTTATAGCAGCCTGAACCCAGACAACATGATATGCATATGGAGAAGAGTTGGGAGAGGCTCGGAGATGGAGGTTGGAGCTTGATTTTGTATGGCTATGAGGTTTGGGTTTTATCACAAAGATAACGGGGGCCACCAAGAAATGTTGGCTAAGAAAGAATGTCATGAGTAGAATGTGCCCCTGGAAACCTAGTATGATCGATTCACGTGTGGAAGATTGGAGGAAGACCTTTGTAACATTTCAGACAGCTGGGAATATTGGTCTGATTTTGTTGGTAGTAGAAAGAGGGGTAAAAACTGGAGTTATAATGAGAGTGGTATTGATTGGAAATTGGCTTGAAATTGATTGGATCACAGAACTACATTAAAAATGACCTTGCGGATCAGACTGCCTAGTCATGCCTTGCCCCTGAATCTCCCTGGAATACAGGTGGCAGGTGGTGGACCAAGATCGGATGCCCTAATGGCAATCTCACTGCCTCCCAATGCATCTGTCACCACCTTTCGGCAATATGAATCTTTTTCCTTAGAGTAAGCCAGAAATCTGCACCATTCCCTTCCACGGGTCCTGGTTCTGCCCTCTGGGATAGTGCTAAATAAATCCACACCATTGTTCTTTAATTATTTGAAGATAGCTGTACTGTCCCTTCATGGCAAACCTTCATTAGCTTCTGGTCCAGCCCTTTGTCATGTCACGTTTCTTCGCCATCATGGTTGTTTTCCCTTGGATGACCTCCAGTTTGTCTGGGTTCCACATGAAGTACAGCAGCAGGACTTACTTTACCAGATATTCTTGGATCAGGGCCAAAGCTACAAACTCAAGAGAAATTGGGGAAAAAGAAGCAAGTCACACAGCCATACGTGTAGAGAGACTGAAAGACACTGAGCCCAGGGATGCTGTGGTAGGCAGCTTCTAAAATGGCTTCCAGTGATCCTTATTTCCTGGTATTCATATCCTTGTGGAATCACCTCCCTGTACACTGGACCTGGTGATTTGCTTCTAATTAATAGAATGTGGTGAAAGTGATGGGATGTCACTTCTGAGATTAGGTTGTAACAGAGTGACTTGTCTTGCTTGTTCTCTGTCTGGTTCTTCTTGTCTGTTCACTCTGAAAAAGCAATCCACTGCATGGTGAGCTGCCCATTGGACAGGCCAATGCGGCAAAGGGCTGAGGGTAGCCTTTCTCCAGAAGCCTGAACGAAGCTGAAGCCTTCAGTCCAAGAGCCCAGGAGAAACCAAATCTTGCCAACAGTCATGTGAGTGAACTTGGAAATTCATCTTTCACTGATCAAGTCTTAACTCAGAGGATGTGTGATAAAAACAATTTTAAACTATTAGGTTTTGGGGAAACTTATGCATCCATAGAAATTGAAAGCAAACACTTTTTTACTGCCCCTAACCTAGAAAAATAGAGATGGAGATGTTGGGGTGCCTGGGGGGCTCATTCGGTGAAGCATCTGCCTTTGACTCAGGTCATGATCTCAGGGTCCTGGGATCGACTCTTGTGGAGCCCCATGTAGGGCTCCCTGCCCAGTGGGGAGTCTGCTTCTCCCTCTCTCTCTGCACCTCTCCTCAGCTCCTGCATATATGCTCTCTCTCTTTCTCTCTGTGTCTCTCAAATAAATAAATAAATAAATAAATAAAATCTTTGAAAAAAGGTAGAGATAGAGATGAGGGTAGATTTTGCAGCTCTTATGGGGGTATTGAAGAACAATGGAATAGTGGCTGGGGCCACAGCACTGTTGATGGCAGAGCCACAGAAATGCCACAATGCCAACAAGTAACAAGAAAGCAAGGAGGAAAGTGTAGCCTTGGTTGTTCACAAGCTCACATGAAACTCCCCAGAAACCTCCATGTTATGAGTGATACATACTTACTCCATGATAGGGATCATCTTTAGGGAGTGTATCAATTTGCTAGGACTTCCGTACAAAGTACCATGCACTGAGCAGCTTACACAACAGAAATTCATTGTCTCCTAATTCTGGAGGCTGGAAATCCCTATTCTGGTATGATCTCATCCTAACTAATTATATCTGCAATGGCCCTATTTCCAAATAAGGTCACATTCTGAGGTACTGGGGATTAGGACTTCACCATATGAATTTGGGGGAGACATAATTCAACCCATTACAAGGAGGAGGAGAAGTAAATGACACCTGGGAACAATGAATGGGAGGTCTGATGTGTCTCTGATGATTTTTAGAAAGAGATTTAAAGTAGATATGGAAGCATGACTTGAATTGATGAAGTTGAGTGGAAGATAGGATGTTCCGCAGTCTTGTCCAAATGATGGAGTAATTTCACACTTTAAAAAGGTCTTTAAAAATATTAACAAAGTCCCTAAGTGTTTCAAATGTAACGTAGCAAGTTGGGGTGTTGATGTAAAGGATAAGTCTTTTTCAAAGAAGACTGATTGAAGAAACAGAGCTAGGGAGAGTAAGTGAGGAATCCAATTGTGCTCAAATATGAATTACTCTCACGTGGAAAGGAGGGTCAGATTTGCGCTGAATTCCTTCCAATGTTTGAAGCAGACCCAAGAGGTGGAAGCCTTCGTGACAATAGATTTTAGCTTAATAAGAAAATACTTACTTTTCAGTAAGAAAATACTTGCTGACTCAGCCAAGCTTTCCAAAATGAACACTTTCCAAACGAAGCATTTCAACTCTTCATAAATGAGAAGCGTTAACCAGTCTCTGAGTGCCCCGCATGAGGGATGCCCAGGAAGGCAAAGTGATACCTTGGTGAGGATGTTCCATGGGAACTTAAGTGTCCTGATGTTCCTCACCGATCTGAAATGGCTATGCTTCTGCCACAGTCTGATTGCCTGCTTTGTCAAAGTATGGTAGAGGAGCCCGACTTCATATGTTTTGGAAGAACCCGTGTTGCTTCTAGTGCAATCCACTGCTCAAGTTCTCACAAACTGTCCGCAGAACAGTTGATTCTTGAGTCATGTTAGAAATGTTCATTTCGCAGGACTGATCTTGTTCCCCTTTGTAATTGAGAAGTGTATTCTTCATGGGTCTCAGATCTGCCCCCCAATTCCCTATAGTTCCTTAGAGACTGATGACTCAGTGACCACGCCTGCCAAATGTCCTATCCAACAGTTGGGTTAGCAGGCATAACAGACTTGGGAAATGGCCCAATGTAGCGGTTAACTCCTTGGCTTTCAGAGCTCGCACTGTACAAAGCTTGGCTCGGACCTTTCATAGTTGAGTGCTTTGAACACCCTGTAGGGTGTCGGTTCCCTCAGCTGTAAACCTAACATCCTAATTTGGAAAGTGACTGTAAGGAGTGGATGAGAATGCATATGGCACACCCAGGGGTGCTCCAAGAAGGCCACCTCTCCCCATCACTAGCTCAAGCATCAGCTTCATTATTGCAAGAAGTCTGTGGAGGCAAACCAGCTTCTCAACAAAAGGGGTGGATGCCTTGTAGGAGCTGAGGTAGTTCCAAGTTCTTTCCATTGTCTGTGACACATACTGACCTCTTTCTCAGTGCAACATGATACTAAAATCTGCCCCCTCCTTTTTGTCCTTGGGAATTTTTAAAAGACTCAGTAGGCTTCAGGACTTCAGAATTTCCAATAATTTCATTACAAGCTGCTGCTGGTTATGAGTCTTTCCTTCTTCTGGCTTTCCTTCTTCTGATTATGAGTCTTTCCTTCTGCTGTCCAGGTGTCAGAGTTGCCCCAGTTGCTGGAATACCCCTGGACACTCCTTCTCATCCCCGCAGACATTGTTACTTGATTTTCCTCTTAAAGGATATTCCAGTTTGTCATCAGAACTTCATTTTTGCAGGATTCCCTTCCTTCTCGAAATAATACCTTTTCTTTTGTTATATATGAAAACAATACACCTACTACTGTCTTTGGAACACTGTTGGTGTCAAATAAAACTTTTGTTTTCCTTAATTCTTTTGTGGCCATTGCATCCTCTAAAATAACATTTTCTTCCAAGAGTTCCTTTCTTCTTATTCCAACCATCTGCTTGGATGCAGAGTAACCATGCTCTGTATCTTTTTGGGAGATGAAATTAACTTTGGGAGTAAATAAGAAGGAGATGGAGGTGGTGCTCAGTTTCATAGCCTGGGGCCTGGGAATTGGTAATGGTTTTTACAGAAAGAAGGGAAAGTGGGAATAGGCTTTATAAAGAAGAAAGGAAATTTCAAGATGTGTTTCACTTTTAATGTGAGGTTTTATGTGCTGGTAGGATATGCTTGTGTATCATGATCTGTTCAGCAGATAGTTTATGGTACAGGCTGACCTGGCTCTCCACATTTGGGAATGACCCACGGACAAGATGGGGACAAGGGGAGTCCTGTTTATGGGGAAACCACAGGGAAAATAGTGTAGGAGGCGTAGAGATCCCCTGATAGCATTTGGATCCACTAAAGACAAAAGAGAAACCATCACAGGTAAGAGCAGAGTTAGATGAGTGTTTCACTCTAGGATAGAAGCAAGGGGACATTTGAGAGGTTTAAACAATTTTGAAACAGATAGTGCAGAGAAGTTAAAGAAGGTAAAAATTGAAAAAGTTTCTTAGATTGGGCCACTCAGCATGATAACAACAATAACACCCTCCAACATCCAGCACTACTGATCACTGGGATGGGGCCACGACGGCGCTAAGCACTTGCCTCCCTTCATCAGTACAGCACCTGTATGAGATATTGGATTTGTCATTTCCTGATTTTAAGATCTTCAGGAAGAAGACATTATATAGATGAATTAAAAAGACTCAATCACTTTAGCCCTTAGAAGATCTGAGGTTCCAAGTCTTGGTAGCAGGAGTTCCTTAGCAGTTAATGTGTACAGAAAACTCTCTAGTGTAGGGCTGAAGAACAGATTGTAAAGGTCAAGGACACTTTGGGTGATGAGGAAGTAATAGCAACTACTTTTTCAAGAAATTTGGCAGGGATGACAAGGAGAGAGAGAAGACAAGAGTATGGTTGAGGGAAGTTTAGGGTTATAGTTTCTGACGATGGGAAAGACAGGATATAAGTCAAAGAGATGGAGTTGGCAGACATTAGAAGAGAAGGAAGGGTTTTGTAAACACCTTATCTGGACAGTTGTGCTAAAATGAGTGTTACAATAAGCTAAAAATATAAAAAAACAAACAAAACCAAAACAAAAACCCAACTTGTTACTAGGGAGGTCAGGAACAGGTGTCTCAGGGCATGGCGAAGGACGGACACAAGGGCAGGAGAGGAGAGAAGATGACTCATTTCAAAAGAGAAGAGAAGGTTGAGAGGGTTTGTGGAGAGAGCCGGGTAGAGGCTGCCCCAGGCAAAAGAAGCTGAATGAAAGTATGCAGTGCGGACCCCAACTCTTGGTAGGACAGAGCTAGTGATGCCTGCCCAACAGCCTTTGTTGGATCAAGTTTCTACTGAAAACCATGTCATCAGGTATGACATTTCAGACAGGGGAGGGAGCCACACTTGTGTGTTTGCAATATGTTTCCTGGGTTATTGGGCATTTTGTCAGCTATAAGGTGCCCGGCTTGGCGCTCTCCTTGGTGGTATTTTATGGAATAGCAGAGGTCAAACCAATTTCAATTTCAAATATTAACATAACTAGAAGTTCCTTGTGTCTTAATTAGAGGTCATCAACTTCCTTGTAAAGTGCTCCCTGTCAGGACTGCCTGTGGGTAATTTGGGGAGTTCAGTGAAGCTTAAAATGATAGATTTGATAGTCAGTTGTGTTTTTTCTTTTTTTGTAAGTCAGATTGTTTTGTTCTTCAGCAAATAATGGGTAGCCCAGACTCCAATTAGCAGTATTCAAATAATTTTAGATTTGCATATTTGAATTGGCCGTCTTTGGGAAGGAGAGGCCAGGCCATGCAGCTCTCCAATTATTTAGAGCAATTAGAGGAGATAATCAGACACTTCTGAGGTCTCATTAGCAGGCATGTTGCCTGCTCCGACATCTCTGAAGATCACAGCAGCGACTGGGGCTGGCCGCCCACACTCCCCTTCTGGAGAGTTCTGCAGACAGTGACTCACTTTGAGTGAAACAAAGGTAGCTATTTTCACAGCCTAATTTTACTTTCCCTCTGAAAGTCATTCATTACTGCCATTTCTCTAAAATATACATTGTAAATACCAATGTCTTTTTCTACTTCAAAGCTCTCTAAATTTTGTTTTAGTCCTAAACCCATCATCATCTTGGTACTTAATACCACGCCATAGTAATTTCCCAGCAATAAAACTCGGTGCTTAGAAAACTAACTTTTGGGAAATGAGGTATCCAGCATTCTAAATTTTGGTGCATTCAACTCTAATCCTTTTCACTGATGATAAGCACCTTAAGAACAGAGACGAGTTTTGGTAGGAAAAATCCTCCAATTGACAGAAGCATGATCTTAGTTCTCTGTTTATTATTGTACTTGGTATCACAGTTTCCAAATGAGGGATTTCCTCTGTATTGACACCCAAGCCTCCCATGCTGGCAGAACTTCCAAGCCACGCTCCAACCGCTGTGCCGAGTCAGAAGGATGGTTTTCCTTTCCCTGGATCCTGCTGCACCAAGCAGAGCCCTGCTCTGTCCCCATGCCCCCCCACCTCTGCCGGACTCCAGAACATGCTTGCATTCCAGAATCCAGATTTTAAATTAGAGCAAAGTAACCACTCTCTGCATTTTCAAGGTTCCACTTTAATTTCCATTTTAAGCATAGGTAGAGTAGAAAGCGAGCTGGCTTGGATTGGAAGGTGTAGTAATTACTAATTTATCAACATTGGGCCAGTGATGCATCACCTCCCTGCCCATAATTTCTTCACCTCCCAACATGGCGGTCATCGTACGCAGTACTTGACTTCTCTGCCATATTCAGTTGCTCTAAGATCCAAATGGGATGATGTCCATAAAACAGTTTTGGAAACAATGATTATATCACACACATTTTCACATGTGCAGGGAATTCTCACTGTTTCCAAAATTCTACAAAATGTAGAATTTGAGGCGGTACTGCTTAGTGGTTTAGAGCGTGGGTTCTGAGCCAGACTGCCTGGGTTTGAATTCTTGCTGAATTCTCGGCTCACTAGCTGTGTGGCCTTGGGATGTTATATGATCCCTCTCCTCCTCCGTGTCCTCCTGGGTAGTGGTTGGATAATAATAGGATCCGCATTATAGGGTTTTATGAGAATCTGGAGCATAAGAGATACAGAGCCATGCCTACCATGTACAAGAAATACAAGTATCAGGTGAACTTCAAAAAACAACATGTTATATGTGTTTAATCAATAGAGATATCTCCTAAACTAAATCGGAAACAATTTGTTAGTGACATGACAACTGTTAGAGGTAAACCATTCTTGATTTTTGCACATGAAAAATAATGAAGCATTTGGTTGAACATTTCCCCACTTATGTGGGTCTTTAGAGTGAGATCCTGTCTTTCATTCCTTTAAGAATGGTTGCGATTTCATGTCTATATTTTGTTGAGGCTATTTTGGTCAGTTAAAAAGAACCCAGTAGCCTATGTTAAACGCAGAAGAAACAAATATCCAATCCAAAGCTCTAAGTTTTTTGTGTTACTGAAAGCACGGCTTATTAAATTACTGAAAGATCTCTCTTTTCTAATCAATAGCCTCTGTGCACTCAGTTTCTTCCAGAATGGCATAATCTAGCCTGTCATGCCACCAGGACTACTATAAGAATTGACCCTGATACCAGATATTTTGTGAACAGGAATGGGATCACACAGCGACCGTGAGGTGGTTATCTTAGCTTGGGTCTACTCTGGGTGCAGACACGGTCAGGGACTGGCTTTTCATCAAAACACTGGTGCCCAAGTGAAAAGATTCAGCAGGTTCTCTACGCTTCTTCGTGAGCCCTAAAAGTCTCATGGAAAATGACCAGGGGCTGCAGTACCAGTCAAGCAGTCAACCCTGTCCTAAAGCAGAGATCACAGTATGTGCCGACAGGCTGGGACTGCCCTCAGAGGAAAGGGAATGTGTGTCCCTAGACAGACTAGATCCTTGTCTATTGCATGACTCCATTCTATGCTCAGGGTCATGGTAGAGGACAATTAACAAGGTCAAGGACTATAGATGTGTCTGCTATGTATTGCCCTGGTCTTCTGGCCCCATGAAGAGTTTTTTCTTGCCCACTGTAATTAACTTACTGTCATCCCTTCTCATCCATGGGCTCTCTCTTGTTCTCTCTCTCTCATCCCCTCCCTCCCAACCCCATGCAATGTATCCAAAAACAGTGTCTACAGTGTAAGGGACTCTTTGAAGAGCAAATTCCAGGAGACACTAGGACTCAGTCTCTGCCATATAATACGTTTGCTAATATTAGACAAGTAGCTCCTATAATATCACTTTAATTAAGCTGCCTTTCAATAAACCAATTGCAATTTCCAAAGGTTTTCATGGAGATTTAACGGCTCATGTACAGCTTCCCACGTCAAGGACTTTCTTATGTTTTCATTCATTTATTCTTTGGGCAGAGAAAAGGCAATTTGATAACGACAACAAAAATCTGATTTTAAGTGACTTGTGATCTTTTGGAAGAAATTCTAGGGCTTTCTTAAATTTAAAAAGCCTAATAAGGGGCGCCTGGGTGGCACAGCAGTTAAGCCTCTGCCTTCGGCTCAGGGCGTGATCCCGGCATTATGGGATCNATTTGGAAGAAATTCTAGGGCTTTCTTAAATTTAAAAAGCCTAATAAGGGGCGCCTGGGTGGCACAGCGGTTAAGCCTCTGCCTTCGGCTCAGGGCGTGATCCGGCATTATGGGATCGAGGCCCACATCAGGCTCCTCCGCTATGAGCCTGCTTCTTCCTCTCCCACTCCCCCTGCTTGTGTTCCCTCTCTTGCTGGCTGTTTCTATCTCTGTCGAATAAATAAATAAAATCTTATAAAAAAAAAGCCTAATAAAAGTTATCAACTTTTAAATCCATAAGTGCTCTGGCCTTTTGTTGTTTCGTTTTACTTGTCTGCTCTGCCTTCATTTCCTTCTGGAAAGACTTCTAAAAGCTGTATTTGGCAACCTGGCAGCAGAGACCATCCAAATTTGTACGCAGTGGATGTGAGCGAGAACACAGCCTTTGGAGTCCTAAGTGCATGAGTTACAGCAGCCTATGGGGAAAATGGGTAGAAAGAGTCCCATAAATTGATCACCTTTTCATATTTACGATATTGGGCAATGAGAGGAAGCTCGTGATTACTGTGCATGTCCTTCTCAATTTCATTTTTACGGGTCCTTAGGCAGACCCTGTGTTTCACTCCCCACCCTCTCAAATGTTTTCACCCTGTGAGGCAGGACTAGCCTACCACAAAATGCCTCATGAACCCTTTACTTCCAAACCTCACTCAGTGGTTTTGTATGGGATAAAAACAAGAAATTCATTGTCAAAGTTTGTAGATGTGTCTTTACTGGCATCAATGGTCAGAGTAGTAATAATTGTGAGCACCCACATCACAGGAGACACTAGGGCCATGAGAAAGACATAGAGGAAGCTCAGAGATCCTTCGGGCTGCTCACTGCATCTCAAATGAGGAACAGAGGATTGGACTGTCAGCTAAGGAGACACAGCAGGCTGGAGAAGGCAGGGGACCAGGGGCCTGAGATGGGATTCTGCTTGCTCAGGTCCATGCTCTCCCAACTTTGCTCTGCAGAAATGTATGCATGTTTCCTGTTTCCAGAGCTCTACATCTGAATGAGCTTTGTCACATTTGTAAGTAACGCCAAGATCAATGTTTAATCCATTTTAAAAATATTAAAAAGTAGGAATTACAGATGTGTGTTGCAGAAAGGGAGACCCTTTTAAGGACATATCTATTAAGAATGACTTTAAGGAATTAAAGAATGAATTTCACATGAATCAAACTATCCCACATGATAGAATTATATTATAAATTTAATATCTTTGGATCCTCTTCGACATTGGCCACAGCAACCTTTCGAGACAAGTCTCTAAAAACAAGGGAAACAAAAGCAAAAATGAACTATTGGGACCTCATCAAGATCAAAAGCTTCTGCACAGCAAAGGAAATAGTCAACAAAACTAAGAGGCAACCCACAGAATGGGAGAAGATATTTGCAAAGGACATTACAGATAAAGAGTTGGTATCCAAGATCTATAAAGAACTTATCAAACTCAACACCCCAAAACAAATCATCCAGTAAGAAATGGACAGAAGACATGAAAAGACACTTCTCCAGAGAAGACATACAAATGACCAACAGACACATGAAAAAATGTTCAACATCACTGGCCATCAGGGAACTACAAATCAAAACCACAATGAGATACCACCTTACACCAGTTAGAATGGCAAAAATTAACAAGAGAGGAAACAACAAATGTTGGTGAGGATGTGGAGAAAGGGGATCCCTCTTACACTGTTGGTGGGAATGCAAGATGGTATAGTCACTCTGGAAAACAGTGTGGAGGTTCCTCAAGACGTTAAAAAGAGCTACCTTACAACCCAGCAATTGCAATACTAGGTATTTACCCCAAAGATACAGATGTAGTGAAAAGAAGGGGCTCCTGCACCCCAGTGTTCATAATAGCAATGTCCACAATAGCCAAACTGTGGAAGGAGCTGAGATGTCCTTCAACAGATGAATGGATAAAGAAGATGTGGTTCCTATACACAATGGAATATTACTCAGCCATCAGAAAGGATGAATACCTACTATTTACATCAACATGGATGGAACTGGAGGGGATTATGCTAAGTGAAATAAGTCAATAGGAGAAAGACAATTATCATATGGTTTCACTCACATGTGGAATTTAAGAAACAAAACAGAGGATCATAGGGGAAGAGAGGAAAAAATAAAACAGGATGAAACCAGAGAGGGAGACAAACCATAAGAGACTCTTAATCATAGGAAACAATCTGAAGGTTGCTGGAGGGGAGAGGGATGGAGGGATGGGGTAACTGGGTGATGGACATTAAAGAGGGCATGTGATGTCATGAGCCCTGGGTATTCTATAAGACTGATGAATCATAGACCTGTACTTCTGAAACCCAAAATACATTATATGTTAATTTTAAAAAAATGAACAGAGTGGTATACATGCAGTGGGATATTATTCAGCCTTAAACATGAAGGAAATCCTGTCCTATGACAACATGGGTGAACCTTGGGGACATTATGCTAAGTAAAATAAACCAGTCACAGAAGGACAGACATTACATGATTCCATGTATATAAGGCTAGATGCCCAAACTCATAGAAGCAGAGAGTAGAATGGTGGTTGCCAGGAGTGGAGGCTGGGTGGGTAGGTGGGGGGGGGATGAGGATTTGTTCAAAGGGTATAAAGTTTCAGTTATGCAAGGTGAATAAACTCTGGAGATCGCTGTACAACACAGTCCAGAGTTAACAGTACTGGGCTGTGCGTTGAAACATCGTTAAGAGGGTAGATCTCATATTAAGTGATCTCATTGCACTAACATTTTTAGAAGAAGAGGTATGGAAGGTTCACCGTATATTGGGCACTGATTAGGTATAAGCAAGCCCCTGGAGATGCCAAGTAATACCTCTCTGTTACAGACGCCATCTACAATAAAGAAGCTGAACCCCAGAAAGCCTGGGTACTTTGCTCCAAATCACGAAACTGGAAGTGTCAGACTTCGTGGTGATGTGAGCCCATGGTAAGGTCCTCCGCGGAGATTAAACTCATCATGCACAGCTTCTACCCGACCTCCCAAAGCTAGAAGCCACAGAGTAGTGGTTCCCCGGTCAAAGGCTGCCCCCACTGAAAAGAGAAAGCTCTTTGGTCAGTCCGTACTGGAGGAAGTGACGTCAGAAATAGAACATGACTCACACAGAGGGTACGGGGGCGGGCAATGACCCACCTACCGGGAGGCACCCAGGAAGTGACACTGCCCAAACAGATCAGTTTTCCCTCACATGGATGTGGATGTGATTTTGTAGAATTTAGCTTTCCCAGCAATCTGGACATCTGTAACAGGAAGGGAAGCCATCCCCCGATTCTAAAATAATTAGCAATCACCACCATCAGGAGTTCTGAGGTGAATTAATGTGTTCCTGTCATCTGTCTCCTAGATTTGTCTAGAATCAGGAGCCTCCATTGCCTAGGAAAAGCCTCCATTGACATTGTAGAACCCTCTCGCATTCCTTGTATAAACAGGCCTGATTCTCAGGACTTCCATACGGAACGTAAGACTTAACATTTTCCAACGTTCAAAGGGGCTATCACGATGCTAACTGCCCCTTCAAAACACAGTTCTGATTTTTAAAACTTGATAAACCTCCCAAATAATGATTTGGTTATGTTTACCTAATTCTTCTTCGTCGATGAGTACCTAAAAGGAATCATTATTAAACCTCGCTCACTGATTGCTCTAAGTGTGAAATGATAAATAATGCATTTCTACTTCAATTAATCTGCTTAGACATCTCTCAGGCCAAATGCTTTGGTGGAAATTTTCGAATCTACAGAATCAATCCACAGCAGGACTTTACCTCTTGACACTTTGAGCCCCGAGCAAAGAGCTTTTAATTCCAGTTATGAGACAAACGGATAATTTAGATGACCACGTTCTGCCATTGTACCCAGACTAGTAAGTGATACGAGGCATTGTAACGACAACTCACAAATCTACTTAAGGCAGAATTTAGAAGGAATCCACCCTCTGCCTCTTAAAATGAAATTTTTAAAATTTTCCTATGCTTGTATATTTTTCAGCTTAATATGTGGGTCTACAAATACCCAAGACTTTTTTTTTTTTTAAGTGGTGTATATATCATCTCATTACCATGAAGTTTATGGAAAGATCCAAATTCTACCAGTGTACAAGCATTGTTAAAAAATTATTAACAGAAAATCTGAGGATTCAAGATAATTAAAAACCGTTTACATTGTATTAGCTGTTATTTTTACGCATTCCCTTCTGATTCTTCTTTATAAAAAAAAGATTTTATTTATTCATCTAAGGGAGAGATAGAGAGACAGCATGGGACGGGGAGGGCAGAGGGAGAGGGAGAAGCAGACTCCCCGCTGACCAGGGAGCGCGACGCGAGCGGAAGGCAGATGCTCAACCAACTGAGCCACCCAGGTGCCACCTGATTCTTCTTTTTATACATCAATATTTTATATGGTTAAAATAATAGCATACATGTCATTTTCTAACCCTTTTTTAGTAATCGTTATATTGAAAATGTTTCCCTGTGGCCGGAGTTTCCATAATTACAAATTTTAATATTAATTACAAATGTTATATGTAACCTGGCTAAAGAGCGAAGCATGGTTTAACTCTCCCATTAATTAGGGAAATTCACTTTCCTGCCATATTTTTATTATTATAAATCATGCTGAAGTGAACAGCTTTGTGCATAGAGGTCTGCTGCTCTCCTTTTTTTGGGAGTCAGGGGTCTAAGGACATATACTCCAGTTGCCACATGTGAGCATATAGTCTCCCCAGAGTCACCCCAGGTTACAACATAAAGGATATGCTAATACAATCAACAGAATGTTACTACATTTTAAGTGTACATTTCAAAGTACTAGTGAGATTGAGCTTTTTTCCAATGTCTACGGTCATCGACTGAATTTCATCTTGCACTTCTGCATACCGTTTGGCCATGTAGCCACATGCATCATTGTTTATCATTTTTAGGAGATTCCTTCCATATTTTGCAGGATTTGTAACCAAATCTTCTAGAGTACTAAAAGATAAAGGCAATAAATTGAAAGTAAGGGCAGTTTGTGTACATTTCACATGCTGTTAATCTCAAGGAGCTGAAAACATACGTGCCCTTTGAAGTAAAACATGGAAGGTTCCCTGCAGCCGGCACCACCCTTCATTTGTCCCATACTTTGCACAGCATTCTTCCCGGACAGTCCTCCATAAATTGTTGTGAAATTGGCTTGATGCCTTTTACCATGTTCTTTCTGCTCTCTCTGAGCATACTTTATGCCCAAGTACCGCTCTCTCGGTCATCCTCAAGAACTCTGGACATCGCTTTCTCTACGTGGAGTTCGTAGGTGCTCATTGGTGCCGCTGCCTTCCCACACAGGCTTCTGCAGTGGCTCCCATGGTGGCGGATTTCTTTATTTCCATCTCAGTCCCCCTGGTGAACTGTGAGCCCCTGGGAGAGGGCTGTGCATTCTCACCTCTGCATGCTTAGTATATGGAATGGTGCTGTCTGCTAAGATTAGTATGGGCTAGTATACATTGGGTGCTCAAGAAATGCTTGCAGGTGCTCAATGAATGCTGAAGGGATTGAATTTCATATCAAGATTACTTCCATACTCCCATCACATTACTTTCTTTCTAGGTCCAAAGCAATTCTTCAGTTACAAACGGCCTAGAGCCAGACCCTTCCTTGGGCTTTCCAGTAGATACTAGCGCTCCCTGCATCCAGGATCCCCAGGCTACACATCTCCTTGCTTGCTCTCCAGATGTGGTCCAGGCCCCATTCCACTTCTGACAGTACTGAAATATGAGCTGTTTTACTGTTAACAAAGTGGCTTCCGTTCTACTTCGTATCTCTGTTGTTTTGTCCCACCTGCTTTTTTAGAAAGTCTTGCTCGTCCCTGCACACCACCGCTAGTCTCATAAAATAATATCGCTGTGCTTGGAGCATGTGGGGATATTCGTGCACACTGCATGTAACTGTCTAGCTTTGGGAAGGAAAAATATATATGTCCATGCCCCTGCGGGAGAACCAAGTTTAGAAATTCAAAAACACTCATTCTTTGCCCCCAAATAAATACATTTTTCAGACCCAATTAGACACTAGAGAGAATAGAGTCCAGTGTGTTGGTGCAAAGCCCAAAGGAAGTTCATGAGGTCCTTGCAGATGAAGCTTTTCCGTTATGTTATTTAGAGAAAACTAGTCTGAATGTTGTGAAAGAAATTAAGTTATTCTTGTTTACATTTTTTTTTTGATGTCATGATGGTTGATAAAACAATGGTTTTCGGATGAGATTTTTTTAATAGGCTTATAAGTGCCTCGGTGGGGCATTTAGTTAAATGATGATAGAGATTTGAAGAGTAAAAGCATGTCTATGACTTAATTTTAAGATTATGTAACAATAGCACCTGTCAGTATTCATCCTGGGGGACTGCTTACAATCATGACCTGATGATGATTTGTACCTTTGACAGTAAAGCAAATAACAAAGTCAATATTGTCCCAGCCCAGAAATCCATAGAAGTTAACCACTTGCCTTGTCCTGTGCAGTAAATAGTGATGTTAAGTCTTGCCTCAACTTACCTCCCACAAGTATTAGGATATTAGCACTTGGAAATTAAAGATGCGGTGTCAACACAGTGAATTTTCCCCATAGCTTTAACATCTTCATGGCAGTGGCTACGATTTCCAGCTGGCTCTTCATATGAACATTCCAGTGAGTAAGGAGAAGAGGTTACTTGAATACGAGGATATTGATTTTACTCCAAATCCAGGATTCTTGAGCTACCAGATTCTTAATAATACACAGTGCATGCACTTCATGAAAGCCGTGACTTCGACGGCAGGAGGGAGACCGTCTCACTGGGGAAACCACAAGTGGATTGAGTGTATTCACGGGACAGTGAGAAAAGCCTTCTGTTCTGTACATTCCGTAATTGTAAACCCAGGGGCCATCATGGACAGATGGAAGTGCTACGGCTTGTGGTGACAGTGGGCAGCCACACTGCAGAATTAAAAAATAAACAAAACAAACAAACAAACAAATAAATAAGCCTGTCTGCAAAATAAGGGCTTCTTTTTTCAAAAACAAACAAACAAACAAACAGAGAAGTTCGGTTTAAACTCATTTATGAGAGAATCAACATCTGTTGAGAAGAAACTACCTTTCATTTTTATTAATTTTTCCTATTACCCAGAGAGGCCCCCTGTGGACCAGGGAGTCCTACCCTGCAGCACTCCTGACATTTTGGTGCTGATTACTCTTGCTGTGGGGCTGCGCCCGTGCCCTGTAAGATGGTGAGCAGAACCCCTGGCCTCCACCCACCCAATAAAGTAGCCCTCACTTCTCCTTGTCATTGCAATCAAACATGTCTCCACGCCTTGCCCACTGATCCCTGGGGGGGCCAAATCATCCCTGACAGAACACTGCTCTGAAACAAAGCCAACAAAATGTAGTGAAGAAATCTGGGAACCTGCCTTTCATTTTGACTTGGTTACTTTTTCATGGGACAGGTCCCTCTCACTGTCCCCTCCACAGCTGTGACATGGGCACGGTGCCATTTACTTCATTCCCCCCACAGCAATATGGCGGAACCACTGAAGCCAGGCCTGGCACAGGTGTTTGTCGACTGAACGATGAATGAATGAGTGAATGGATGTAAGTGCGTAATTAGCCGATCTCTAAGGAAGAGGGTGTCCTCACTTCACAGATTCTCCCTGCCCCTGGAGCGTCTCCCAGCTTTTGTTGATGTCTGTGTTCCCACAGTGTGGATGGGAGGTGGGAACGCTGCCGAAGCGCTGTGTGTCTGCTGGTCTTAAGTCCTCAATCCTATTGCACAACTGACAGCTCTAACCCCTAACAGAATAATCCCAGTAGTGTGTGCATGTGTTTTTGTTGTTGTTGGCTTTTTGGTTTTGTTTTTGTTTTTGACTGTCAGAATGTCAAATGTCAAACGAGACTCAAACCGTGGTAAAGCTCCCGTAAAAACAGAAGAATAGAATTTTATGGCTCGGGTTTAACCACGGCTTTCTTTAAAAGTTCCCACCACTTTCTCCTGACTGTGAGATTCATTTTCTTCCTTTAAGGTTTCTGCCTCTCTCTCCCAACCCTCCACCCCAGCAAAGGCTTAATGTCTACATGAACACATGTGCTTATAGAAAACAAAAGCCCTCTTTAGATTGTTTACTTGTTATAAATGATGGAGTTAAACCACAAAATAAACCGCTGTAAAAAAAAAAAGAATAAATACTAACAGCTTTACATACATATCTTCTGCAGGAAAAAAAAAACAATGTCACTACCAATAAATAATAAAATTAGCTCATACTAGTTTAATAACCAGCCCCGGGAAGTTATTGACATTGTCTTCTGGACCCTTAGAATATCTTTGAATAACAGAAACTTCTTTACTTTTCCGAACTCTGTCCATAAATCCTTTATAAATATATTTATTTTTAATCTGACTATGGGAAAGCTACTGTGGTCTAGATTCATTCGTGTATCAGGTGCATGGCATCATGAGAAATGATGCAAATGTGGAGGTGAGAAATTTTAAGTTCATCAGAGTTTTACAGGCTTTCCAAATGGCTTATTTTTAGGTTAGCTTTTTTGTTTGTTTGTTTTTTCTTCTGTATTTTGTGAAATCTGGCATCCAGCTCTTTAAAGATAATCTTTGGTATACATAAATAAATAGATACTGTCTTTCCTAATGATTATTTTGATAATCGATAAGGTGATTTGTTGCAGAGTTTGGTGATATTACCCTCACACAGCTTAGAATGCAGAATAATGTTTCGAAAAGTCAAAAGGAAATATTGTTGGCCGTAACAGCAGTAACTGAGGGTTGGGGGAGTGATAAAAACAACATAAAATCTAATTTCTACTTCCAAAATGTCATTTAGCATATTGAATATTAACTAAATTAAGTAAGTGAATGAAGCAAAGTTCACGAACTCCAAATACAGAGGTCATAAAACATTAAAATTCTAGGTCCAGCAGGAGTCCGTGGCTTGACGTCCTGTTAGGGCCGCCCCCTTCTGTTCTTCTTGGATAAATTCTGGTCCCATCCAATCCACTCTCCATTTGAGAGCCCAGGTGACTTTTTCTAAGTACGGATGTGACGACGTCACCACCTCTCCACCTCAAAACCAAACAAAACCAAACCACATTTAATGATTTCCCATTGTTCCCGAGATAAAGCCAACATTCCCAAACATGATCCCATAGGCCATTCTATTCTGCCTTTATCTGTTTCCTGATTCTTCACTCTCTTGCTCTGACCGGTCATTCTCTGGAATCCCTTCTGTCCTGGTCCCTTCACTTGGCTTACTTCTCATCCTACTTTGATCTCTTCTCAAGTGTTTCCTACTCAGGGAAGCTTCTCTGCACTCCAGATCAAGTCAATCTCACAGTCCACACACTGCCCCTCTGCAGGACTTGCTGGAGCTGTGGTTCTGCATTTATGCCTGTGCTGATCAGCATCCCGTCTGCCCCCCCGCACCGGACTCTCAGACCCAAGATGGCAGATGCCTTCCCTACCGTTTCTTCACATGTGTCTGTAACATCTTGCATAGTGCCCAATGTAAAGTGATTGCCTAGTAAATATTTACAGGATTGATGAATATGTAGTCATGACATCCATATCTTCTCTCCTTTCTTTTTTTTTTTTTTAAAGATTTTATTTGTTTATTTGACAGAGATAGAGACAGCCAGAGAGAGAGGGAACACAAGCAGGGGGAGTGGGAGAGGAAGAAGCAGGCTCACAGTGGAGGCCTGACGTGGGGCTCGATCCCATAGCGTCGGGATCACGCCCTGAGCCGAAGGCAGACGCTTAACCGCTGTGCCACCCAGGCGCCCCTCTTCTCTCCTTTCTTGTTCCCAACCAGGCAACTCCAATGGGTATCATGCTTTTTGCTTTGTCACTGGGAACTGAAATGTCCCCAAGCTGGTGTCCTCATCCTGGTGGCTCTTCCTTTTCAGGATGGTACCCTTTTCTGCATGTGGCCCTCTACACACTGGAAGCAGCTGTCATATCTTCCATGAGCCCTCCTTTCCTTTTGTCTTTTTTTCCCAGTCATTTCTCATACATTTCTTCATTTTCATTCCTACTGGAATGACTAGTAGTCTTATCAGCCTATTCAAGATTGTCTGTGTCTCTTAAGGGAGAATGAATAAAATCAGACCTGGGCAGCTCTCTGGGCGAGTTTCCTCACCTATCACTAAACCCTGTAATCCCTGGGCAGGGGGACTTGTAGCCACTGGTATCAGATGCCAATGGAATAGGCATACAAATGGCAGGCTGATCGGAATCCAAATTTCTACAATATTATAGCAGGGTCTGCAATGGTCCTCATCTGTCACAATCGATGGGAACATACAATAATTTATGAATTGTCATTCCATTTGTATTTCTACTGCCAAAGCTAGATTAAAAAAAAAAAGTTTGCTGCTCTGCCTGTTTCTTTAAAGACAAGTAAAAAGCTCTAGTGATTTTAATTAAGGAATAAATGATATAGATTTCAGCAAACATGTTTGTATCGTACAAGCCCTGAACCTCTCAGTCCCACAGACATTTTGGGAGAACTAAGGCAGAAAGAGTCAGACGGGGAAGCATGATCTAGATGGTGCTACCCTCCCTTCTCTCTAGAGGACTGCTTGTCTGAGTCACCTGGATGTATGAAGTATGACATCTGCAGGTGGCTGGACAAGCCATCTAGCACAATGATGAACATGGTGCTGATTTAGATTTCTCCTGGAAGTAGATACTTTGAGCCCAGGCTGTCAAGGAGCCTGAAGATAATTTAATACATATCTTTTTTAAGTCCACCGATGAAAAGTGCTACATAAGTACAACATAGGAATCATAATTGTTATTTATTATTGTTATCGAAAGTGCAGTTGGTCATCTTGATAGTGAGACCTAATGTGAGATGGGTATTGACAAACCATCATCTGATTTAATAATCTTTCTGGCCATTCTTATTTATAAATGAATCTTCTGTCAACATCAAATTCTCATTAGCATCATTAGCATTCTACGCTCTCCTTGGTAGGATCATGTAAAATTGATGGGCTCAAATTTCTATTCAATGCAGGGCATGCTGCTGGGTTGTTATTTATACTGAGCATTCTGGAAGCCTGGGATCACAATATCTTGTAAATAAACATTACATTCAGTGATATCACCTTTCCTTTTAAAAGGGTCTTTAGAAAGCTTTTAAAATGGCGCGAGAATGGAGCACTCATTATTAAGATTGGAAGGAACGGAGCAATCATTTTATGTGTATGGAATTTCTGGGTAATAAGTGCAAATTAACATTACAGAGAAATTGACGTGAACAGAGTACATCTAAATTGAGATAGGAGGCTCAAATTAAGAGCAAAAATTTTTTTTCATGTATTTCTTTGCCCAGAGGTTTTCCAATCATTATAAAAAGTAGACTTTTCCACTTTGGCCTTCAGTTATAATGGGGCATAACGCTGGATACTGAAGACTGGTCAAATGATGAAACATTTTTTTCAAAGACCCAGGAACAGCTGCTGCTTATTGAGTTACCAACACCACTTCCTGAAGAATGTGATTTTGTTTCAAAGATAGCCAAGTACTGACCAGGCTGTCTAAGGCATAGTTTGAGCTATGATAACGTGGCATGCTGTTGTCATATTATTATTAGGTTCTTTTCATAAAGTGACTCCAGATCCTTCTCCCCTTTACTTGGGGAGGGAGAATTTATTGATTTTGGAGACTATGAATCCAAATGGCACTTTCATGATTGAGAGATAGACAACAGAGAGAGGATTTGTATGTTGTAGGAAAATTAGAGAGTTTCACAAACTCAAAAGGAAGCAAGATTCATGGGGTAGAATCTGGATTGCAAAATGCATGGAAGCTTACTGGAATCTGTGAACTTCTTAGGGTTACAAGAAAGATGTTGACTTGCTTGCCAAGCCTCCCTCCTATGGGATTAAGTTTAAGGCCGACGTTCAAAGTATTTCTTGTGCTGCAACATTTTGGAATGTCTTTTCAGTGAGACAGCTAAAACACTGTTGGGACTTCGAACTCATTCAACTTGTCTCCACCCTGCACTTTCAAACTTTTTTTCCTGCTAAACCATGTAAATAAAGAGAGAATTTTTGTACTTAACTTAAGATGCAAAGTCTTCATCGCAATCCCCTTTTAGGTAAAGATAAACATTTTGTCAACAAGAAGATTTTTGACGGGCAATGCAATCATCTTTCACACTGAACTGTGAAAAGTAGTAAAGAGTCAGATGGATCCATACAAGTCCTTACAAGAGGACCATTATGTCAGCAAATAGTTTTCTTGTCTTCAAGGGCTAGAAAAATACATGGAATATTTAAATCAAAATAATTTCAAAGTGTAATTTGACTTGAACATTCCACTTCTAAGGATTTAGTCTAAAGGGATACATAAGAATATACAAAAATAGTTGGCTGAAATCATATTCCCTGAAGAATTGTCTTAATAATAAAAAGTTATCTGCTCGTATAGTAAAATACTAATAAATATTAACAATTCTTGAGGAGAACTACAGTGATATATTACAAAGATGTTCACCACTGACTTAATACAGAGATGTTCCACAATGCCATATGATCATTTCTCAGGAAAGTATTCTTTAATTATTTTTTCTCCTCAGATACTATTGATTAAAATGGGGGATTTATAACAACTTCTGGTATGAATCCTATACTTTTTTAAAAAGATTTATTTATTTATTTATTTATTTATTTATTTATTTATTTATTTTGAGAGAGTGTGTTTGTGAGCAGGGGGAGGGGCAGAGGGAGAGGGAGGGAGAGAGAATCTCAAGCAGACTCAGTGCTGAGTGCAGAGCCAGACCCAGGGCTCGATTCCACGACCCTGAGATCACAACCTGAGCCAAAATCAAGAGTCAGAGGCTTAACCGACTGAGCCACCCAGGTGCCCCTGAAGGCTATACTTAATTGAAACCAACACCACCAACAACAATGAAACAATATTCAGCTGAAGTTCCATTTTCCAAGGGACTTGATGAATCTCAGATTTCGACTCTCAGAAAGCTACTTTGTTAGTATGCTCAGCAGTCATAGCTACTTTTGATGTATTTGTTAAATAAAGTAGGTATTTGCTAGGATACTTTGAGTGCCATGTCATTCTGGAGTCTTTGGCTCCTTAGTGGAGGATGTAAAAGCTACTAACTGGAACATGGCGGTCCAAGGAGGAATATTAAGTAAGTGAATGAACGGGTGGCTGCATTTATTCCAGGGTAACCCTGAAGAGACTTGACAATTTTCTTACCATTCATTTATTTAAGAACATTAACTGAGCACCTACTATGTAAGAAGGGCTGGGGATACAGGTGTGAAGAAACAAGGTCCCGAAGGAACTCCTGGTCTAGTGTGGGTCTGATTAGACCAGATCATCCTGCTATAAATCAGATCATCTTAATATAAGTTTAGGAAGAAGAATTATGGAAAGAGGTTCAGGGAATTACGGGAACACTGAGAGAGGCAGAGTGGCCAACTTGTCTCAATTTGCCGCAGACTTTCTTGTTTTTAGCACCGAAAGTACAGGAATCTCTTCAGTCCCAGACAAACGGGAATGGTTGGTCACCTTCAAAAGGGCTTCTAACTCAGCTAAGCTCAGTGGAGGAGGTGGGCGCGGACTTCTGGGCTGAATCTTCAAGTCAGGAAGGGATGAGCCTGGTGGGGTAGGTTGCAGGGGGAGGGCCGGAGTGAGGGGGAAGAGCAGATTCCAGGCAGAGGAGGCTGCCGGAATAGAGAAACAGCACAGGGTGGGAGGGGCCACGCAGCAGCTCTAACATCCCCACAAGCATTAGGAATGGAGTATTGGGATGGAGCTGGGGAAAGAGGAGTCCTCCAGTGGCCAGGGCCTGATCCCAGAGGACTGCGAGGGATGTCCACGAGGGTGTCAGTCAGCTGGGGGCGCTGTAACACAGCCCCAGGCTGGGGGGCTGACACAACAGAAAATTCTTGTCTCACAGCTCCGGAGGCCACAAGTGCCACACTGAAGGGGGGGCAGGACTGGCTCCCTCTGAGGGCTGTGGTTGCTGACAGTCTTTCACGTTTCTTGGCTTGTAGATGCATCACCCTGGTGTCCACCTACATTTTCACATGTCTTCCCTGTGTGCGTGTCTGTATGTGGGCAAGTCTGTGTTCAGAGTTCCCTTTCTATCAATCCAAATGGATTTGGGCCCAACATAATGACCTACCTCCTTTCTTCTTCCTCTTCCTCTTCCTCTTCTTCAAGAAATAACAGTACATTTTAAGTCATTCATGTTCAAGGCGGTTTGTTGCACAACAATATGTCCTAACAGGAGAAGCAGCAAATTAAGCAAAGATATGAACAGAAAGGTGACACCTCTTCCTAATTTATTAAAATTGAGGTATAATTGACATATTGCATTATATTAATTTCAGATCTACAACACAATGATTTAATATTTGTATGTATTGCAATATGATCACCACAGTAAGTCTAGTTAACATTTCTTCTAATATATAGTATGATAAAGTTAGAAAAAAGTTAGAAATTTTTTTTCCCTTATGATGAGAATGTTTAAGGTTTACTCTTTCAGGGGCACCTGGTTGGCTCAGTCAGCTAAGCGTTGGACTCTTGATTTCAGCTCGGGTCATGATCTCAGGGTCATGAGATCAAGCCCCCCGTCAGGCTCTGAGCTGGGTGTGGAACCTGCTTAAGATTCCCTCTCTGCCCCTCCTCACCTCTAAAAAAAGAAAGAAGAAGAAGAAAGAAAGATTTATTCTTTTAGTAACTTTCAAATATGCAACAGAGTATCACTAACTATAGTCGCCATGATGTCCATTACAGTCCATGGCTTATTTAGTTTATAAGTTTGTACCTTTTGACCCCTTTCACCCATTTAATACTCCTTCTACCGCTCCAACCACCAATCTTTTTTTTTTTTTTTTTTTTTTTTTTTTTAGTTTCCACATATAAGTGAGGCCTTAAGGTAGTTTACTTTCTCTTTGACTTATTTCCCTTCACCTTATTTCACAAGGTCCATCCATGTTGTTGCAAATGGCAAGATTTCATTTGTTTTTATGGCTGGATAATGTCTCATTGTATGTATATATCACATTTTCTTCACCTATTCATCCACTGATGGACACTTAGGTTGTTTCCATGTCTTGGCTATTGTATGTAATATTTCGATGAATATGGGGGTACAGATATTTTTCAAGTTAGTGTTTTCATTTTCTTTGGATAAATACCCAAAAGTGAAATTCCTGGATCCTATAGTAATTCCTTTTAAAATTTTTTGAGAAACCTTCATTCTGTTTTCCACAGTGGCTTTGCAAATTTCATTCCCACCAACAGTGCACAAGTGTTCTCTTTTCTCCACACTCTGGCCAATACTTGTTGTCTCTTGTCTTTTTGATAATTGCCATCCTAATGATCTTATTTTAACTAATTACATCAGCAATGACCCTATTTGTAAATCAGGTCACATCCTAAGGTACCAGGAGTTAGGACTTCACCATGTGAATTCCCAGTGAGTGCAATTCAACCTGTTACAGTGGATGGGGTAAAGGAGGTTAAATGGGGAGACTGAGTCCTGGTGGTCTTGCAGTCCAGGGAGACTGTTGCCCTTCTTGGTTCATGGTGGGAAAGACCTAACCATATAGGGGAAGACCCCACTCAGTATACCAGATACAAAACAAGGGCAAACAGCCAAGCACTGGGGAAGGACCTGAGAGTGGCTGACCATCTGCATGTGGACAGTGAGAGGAGCAAGGGGTGAAGGCCATCTGCTCCGGGCAGCAGATGCTGGGGTCCCTGAGATCTCTCTTCAGTTAGGAATAAAATGGATAAAACATGACCTATTAATAATTAATCTAGGTCCAGAGGAAAGAAACATTATCCTAAGGAATGTATTCAGAGGAAGTCTTCTTAGCTTGGCTTACCAACATAACCAGGAGAAAATAATATGGCAATTAAGATGCAAATATCTATGGTCTCCCTCAAACAGCTGTGAAGACAGGACTGAGACATTAAGAGACGCCCCAGTGAAACAGGAAGGACTGCCAGGAAAGCCAACAGGAAGTGGGATCAAAGGCTTAATCACACCCTGTGAGCTGCAGAATTGACAGGGCAGAAAACAGCCTCTAGAGATCTCCCAGAACACAGAAGTTAAGGACCCACGTGTGAAAAGAATGGAAGGGCCAAAAAGCAGAGATTTCCCATGCAGTCACGGACATTTATGAAAAAAGGCCAGACCAGGTGGAAAAGAAGACAGTTGAAGAAAACAGTCTTGATGTGAAAGCAAAATAAAACAAAACAAAAACAAAAACATAACTGTAAACACATTTAGGCATTTTTTTTCACATAAGATTATATATTTAATTTTCATTAAACGGTAATTCTATTTTTCATATATAGCTTTGTTTCTTTTTTCACCTTTAACAGACAACTGAGAGTATTTTCATGTCAATAGATAAATCACACAAGAAATTTTTAACGCCCACAGGTTATTTTATCATATCATTATACAATATTTTAACTATTCCAGGATTTTTTTTTGAAATTTTGCTTTTTACAAATAATGCCGAGGCATATATTTTTTGTTTATAAATTGTTTTCTACAGAACACATTATTTCTGGAGGATCATTTCCTGAAAGTTGAATTAGTAGGTCAAAGGGCATGTAAACCCCTGGTTCCCAGACTTTAGGATTCCACTGACCAAGAAATTAAAAAAGTAAATAAAGGACCAAAATAGGGTTGTCTTCTTTTTCTTCTGTCAAGTAAGCCCAGTAGAGAAGAAAAGCCTACATTGTAGCATGATCATGCAAGACAGAGAATATATTTTATACCCCAAATCTGAGAGGATATGATCTCACATTAAAATGAAAAAATGAAAAATGAAAAATAATTTTATTCAGTGAAAAATTCAGGGCATTGTTCTTTATTATTTTTTCCTTTAGTCTATACTGGTGACAATTCTGTCACTGATGGATGGTGGCCCATCAGTGTGCACTTTGAAAGGGCATTGTTTGCTATTTTGAATCTATAACTTTAACTTTTTGCTTTTGCATTATTTCACATTCTGTAGGTGGGTAAATTCGCGCTATGTCATTTTGAGTTCTTTCTAAGAGTCCTGAAGGCACCAATCCTTTTGTCAACAATTCCTAATACAGATTGGCTCTTTCTGCATTGCCAAAAGCATCCGGGGCTTTTGAGTGACATGTAGAGGAAGTTTTGTGCTCTGGAACTGAGGTTAAAGGCACAGACTATATCAGAGAGATCTGGAATCAACTCCTGATCCCTCTATGCTTCTGTGGTTTTATTAAAAAAAAAATCGACCTGGGCGCCTGGGTGACTCAGTTGGTTAAGGGTCTGACTTCGGCTCAGGTCATGATCCCAGGGTCCTGAGATCTAGTCCCCAGTCGGGCTCCCTACTCACTGGGGAGGGTTAGGTGGTAAATATTTTAGGCTCTGAGGGCCCTGTGGTCTTTGGCTCAACTACTGAGCATGACCATGGCAGCATAAAAGCAACCGCAGTCAACAGCAAGCAAATGAGTGTAGTTGTATTCCAATAAAACTTTATTTATGAACACCAAAATCTGAATTTCATATAATTCTCCTATGTTATGGAAGATTCTTCTGATTTTTTCTCAATCATGTAGACATAAAAATTATTCTTAGCTCATGGGCTCTATAAAAACAGCTGGCCTTGGAATTCATAGTTTGCCAACCCAGGCTATAAACCATAAGGAAATGTTAGAAAAATTGTAACCAGTTGTACTTTTGTGAATCACACATTTCCTTGTAACTAAGATTAAAAATAGTTATTTTGAAATGAAGGTTTTAAAAACATTGCTCTGATGTATGGCAAGAAAAATTGTAGGATTGTTAACAGGTATAAATATTTCGAGTCCCACCTCGTAATCCATGGAGCAGGGAGCTGAGGGCCAGCCAGCTAAGTGAGCTGTGAGTTCTCTCTGGAGTGAAGGAAGGCTGACATGGAACGTTCCTGACTCCCGGCCTGGTGTTCTTTCCACGGCACAGAATCCCATGATTTTATAATGCATACTTCATAGTTAAGTAGACACTGAGATTTTTATTCGTCAATGAAAAGCTTATTCAAAACTTTGTTCCCCTGAGAAGAAAAGATAAACAATAATTTCACGTGGTAATTTTCCAAATTTCTGTACCATATCTACATATCCAAACACAGCTGTATGAAGGCATAAATTGGCTCCAGGCAAAGAATAAGGCTGCCTACTCTTGTTTTCAACAGCAATGCGTGTTATTTGTTCAATGAAATGTACTGCATGGCCCCCACCCCAACTAAAAAAGACACAAAAACAAAAAACAAAAAAATAAAGGGGCTGTTGTTAACAATGTTTCCCCTTGGCTCTCCATTTGAATGGTGAGAGAGTGAGGAGGAGAGCAAAGAAAGGAAAGAGAGTGGGGGGAGAAGAAATGGAGGGGGAGAGGGAGGGAAGTAGGGAGGGGGAGAGATAGAGGGAGGAAGAGAGAGAGAGAGAGAGATTTCAAATTTCAAACAAAAAATTATCCATTTAGTATTGCTTAGTGAAATCCTTTCCTTCACAATAAGAATTTAACTTAATGACATCTTGGGCAGCTTTCTCAGACCTATGAATTTGTGATTAAAATTTATTTATGTTAAATACTTATTCCTGGAGGTTCAGAGCTGTTCTTTTTACCTGTACTAAAACACAAACAGAATTATAGATGATTTAAAAGTTTTCTTCTCTTTACATCAAAAACTGGGGATGTACTGTATGGTGACTAACATAATATAATAAAAAATATTATTAAAAAAAGTTTTCTTCTCTGTATTTTGTAATTTTTCTATAGTGTGTCTGCTGATATATACATATTCAGTAGCCATGATCTAAGGAGTAAGAAAATGAAGAACAATGCATATTGTATGCAAGCTTTAAAAAAATTACTTTTTTTAAAAAAAAGATGCTTATGTTTTATGGAACTTCATAGAACTGTGCTGTTCAGTACAGTGACTACTTTCCATATGAAATGTGTCTGGTCCAAACCGAGATGTGCTATGAGCATAGCTACACACTGGATTTCAAAGTCTCAGTAGGAAAAAAAGAGCGTGAATATCTCATTAATATTTTTATATTGTGTACAGGTTGAAATAACATTTTGCCTATATTGGGCTAAATAGAAATAAAATATTAATATTCATTTCACTAATGTAGCTACTAGGAAATTTTCAGTCGTATACATGGGTTGCATTACCCTCCTGCTAGCTGTTAAGCTCTTACAGGATATGTCGTGGGTGGTTCTCAAGAACTGTTAACAGTAGTTAACTCTGGAGAAGGGGACCGGGAGACCTGAAGAGGTTTGGAGGAACGGTGTGGTCTCCTCTTGTGCCTTGTGTATTTTTCCCACATGCATATATTACCTATTTAAAAGCTAAATAATTTTAAAATAATAAAAATTAAAATAACATGCATTCTTAAAGGAAACTCTACAAATTATTGTTACTGTTGATCAGAACCTTGGAAGGTCTTGGGGGGAGGGGTTCCTCTACTGTCCAAAAAAGTAACTATCGAGACATTTTATTTCTTGTTGCTAGCCTGTGTGTGTGTGTGTGTGTGTGTGTGTGTGTTTGCACACAGGTATGGGTGAGTGTAGGTGTGTGCATATTTATAATTTTTTTCTTATGGACAAATTAGATCTGATTGGCTCAGGGCTTTATTATCCCAATATAACAAAAAAAGTAAATTTCATTTAAGGAAAGGAATAATATTTTTGTGGGGAAAATTAAGATACATTCTCAAAATACCCTGTATTAAGAGGAAGACAGTAAATAGAGTTTAAAACCCTGGCTTGGGACCCATTCTCCACAAAGGATGTAACTTAATGATTCTGTGGTCATTTAAAACAAATATTTTTTCCACTGACATAAAAATGCAGTTGTTTGCTTTTAATATAAATTCAGTTTACTTTCCACTTAAAAAAAATCAATTGCAAGGCAACAATCTTTAAAATTAAACACTTTATCTCAACTAACATTTAATTTTCTTTTATGAGGAATTCTTCCCTGAATTATAGCCAAAGATCAAATTCTGTTAATTTCATAATTATCAGTTTTATTACTAGTCATCTGGTTTATCACACTCTTAGAAACAATTAAATTCTGAAAAGCTACTCAAAGGACTAATTTGTATTCAATTAATAGCTTATGTTTCTAACACTATAAAATGTGATAAATTACATAAAACTCATACGTTAAGACTCTAATTACAGCAACATCACCGTTTAGAATTAGATTAAACTGTTTGTGTGATACTGTGATTAATAACAAGAAATATATATGTTTGGTCTTCATCCTCTTTCCTGCTACAGAGCTCCTAAAACCTTTGGAATTTCCTAAATGAAGACAGAGATACAAGAAAGGAACATCTTTTGTTTCAAAAGCTTTTATTCAAATTCCAGTCAGTTAACGTACAGTGTCAGGTTAGTTTCAGGTGTACAGTATAGTGATTCAGCACTTCCATACATCACCCCGTGCTTGTGATGACCAGGGAACTCCGGAAGCCCCATCACTAATTTCCCCATCCCCCCACCCACCTCCTCCCTGGTGACCATCAGTTTGTTCTCTAGAGTTCAGAGTCTGTTTCTTGGATTACCTCTCTCTCTTTTTTCCCCCTTCCCTCCTTTGGTTTGTTTCTTAAATTTCACTGAGTGAAATCATAGGGCATTTGTCTTTTTTCTGACTGACTTACTTCACTCAACATAACACTCTCTAGCTCCATCCATGTCTTTGCAAAGGGCAAGATTTTATTCTTTTTTAATGGCCAGGTAATTTAGTTGTTCATAACAAGGGCCCTTCAACCACACCTGAATTTATGTTAATGAGGTGACCTTTGGAAAACCTTCAGGTAACCTAAAGATGGGAACTGATTGCTAGGGAAACAAACCTGTGATTAGAAGGTTGGAACTTTCAGCACCCTCCCCCCCTACCTCCAGGGAGTGGAGAGGGGCTGGAGTTTGAGTTCAATCACCACTGGCCAAGGACTTAATCATGCTGAGGGAACGAAGCCTCATAAAAACCCCTGAACCACAGAATTAGGAGAGCTTCCAGGTTGGTAAATTGGAATACATCCATAGGCTGGGAGGGTGACACATCCCAAACTCTAGGGGACAGAAGTTCTTGTCTTGGGTCTCTTTTGGGGACCTCTCCCTCTGTATCTCTTAATCTGGTTGTTGATTTGTATCCTTTAATATCTTTTGTCATAAACCAGTAATCTAGTAAGTAAACAGGTTTCCTGAGTTCTGTGACCCACTCTAGCGAATTAAGTGAACCCAAGTAGGGGGTCATGGGAACGTCTGATTTGTAGCCAATAGGTCAGAAGCACAGGTGACAATTGTGACTTGTGACTGGTGTCTGAAAGGGGGGGAGGCACAGTCTGGTGGGCCTATGAGATCTGATGCTCTCTCTACACATATACTGTTACAATGGAGTTGAGCTGTAGGACACCCAGCTGGTGTCCCGGCTTGATACGTGGGGAACCCATAGTCTTGTCTACCAAAATGGTACTTATATCTGATTCAACCCAGTACTTACGGAAGTCTGGCAAGTTCCCATTTACTGGAAAATGACCTGTGGTCTAAGGAATGTGGGTCACTATTACCTTATATATTTCAGTTTATTTGTTCAGTCACATTTCTTGTGTCTATTTTATAATTAAACAAAAATTTAGCAAGTTCGTTCTTCCTATAAATGGTTTCCAAGCTATTAAACAATATCATCTTTTTATCTTCAGAGAAGTCATAGATTCAGCTGTTGAAATATTTTAGCTCTTATGTCTACTTTAAAATTAAACAAAAATTTAGCAAGTTCATTCTTCCTATAAATGGTTTCCAAGCTATTGAACAATATGATCTTTTATCTTGCAGTCTCCAGAAAAGTCACAGATTCAGCTGGTACAGTATTTTAGCTCTTTACCAACTTTGCTTCCCAAATCCTCAGTATAAAACATAGTACTATCAATCTCAAAATATTATTTAAAAAATAAAATAAGCCCGCTGTCTTAGCCTTCTTAGGCTGCCAGAACAAAATACCATCTACTGGGTGACTAAAAATCCAGACATGTATTTCCCACGGTCACGAAGCCTGGAAGTCCAAGAAGAAGGTGCCAGCCAGTTCAGTTCCTGGTGAGGGTTCTTTTTCTGACTTGTAAATGTTCTTGCCGGGTCCTCACATGATGGTGAAGAGGAGGGGAGCGACAGAGAGCAATGCTCTGGTGTCGCTCTTCACAGGGGCACTAATCCTATCCTGAGACTCCACCCCCATGACCTCAACTAGCCCTAATTATCCCCCTAAGCCAGCCCCACCTCCAAATACCATCGATGACATTGAGGGGTGGGACTCGAACATGAATTTGGGGAGGGGAGAGACACAATATTTTGTCCGTAACATCCACCAAAATAAATAAATAAACAAACAAACTAATAAATAAATGCATGCTATCTCTTATACCATTGGACATTGTTTTCTAAATACTTCAAAGGGAGAAATCTTTCTTTAAGGAAAGTATTCATTCATCCATTCATTTATTTAAGAAATGCTTATCAAGCTGCAGTCTGGCTTCCATCTGCTTTTCCTGGAATCTGTCGTCTTTCCCTTACTCATGGCATCCTTAGCTCTCCTCACAGAAGCTTATTTACTCTTCTCCAAGGAGTCCAAGCAGTGGACCGCTGGATATTCCATCAGTGTGTGTGAAATGTTCTTCTTCATTTCTCTACCCAACTTTCCTCATGTATGAGCTGCCTTCTTGCTTATCTTCTTAGGTTCAACCCAAAGGGCACCTCTTCTAGGATGTTCTTTCCATTTCCCTGGGCAAAACCAGCCCTCCCTGCCTCCCTGTGCATGTAGTTTCTCAATCCTCCCTAACATGTCTTCTTCCCATTAGACTATACACTCTTTGGGGTAAAAGATTTTCTCTCACAGTGTCTTACACATGGTAGGAGCTCAATGAAGGCAGTTGGAATGAACAGTTATATGAACTCAGTCACTGAGTTCAAGAGCCCATCATACAGAAAGTAAAATGCCTTAAATGTGTATGACTCTGGGGTGATGGGAGCTGAGGGCTTGTGGGTTTTCAGAGGACCCCATCCTAAGAATTTGTAGTTCTAGATAAACCCACAGATTTCAAGGAAGAAAGCATGCTGCGATGGAAGGCCAGACCATGGGCCATTATTGATTCTAGATTCTTGAAGACATGGTGAGAGATCTGTCTTAGGTTGGGGTCCAGATACCAGGTAATAAACAGTTTACCTGTTGTTTGTCTTTTGTAAATTTCTCTACCATCTCCCCACAAACACACACACACAACACACACCCCCCTCTCCATTTGACTTTTTCTTCTCTTGGTCTAACACCTTTAAGAAGTACATCAGTGTTTTTTTTATATAATAATTTTTTTTATATTATGTTAGACACCATACAGTGCATCTCTGGTTTTTGATGTAAAGTTCCATGATTCATTAGTTGCATATAACACCCAGTGCACCATGCAATACGTGCCCNACACACACACACACACATACACACACACCCCTCTCCATTTGACTTTTTCTTCTCTTGGTCTAATACCTTTTAGAAGTACATCAGTCTTTTTTTTATATAATAATTTTTTTTATATTATGTTAGACACCATACAGTGCATCCCTGGTTTTTGATGTAAAGTTCGATGATTCATTAGTTGCATATAACACCCAGTGCACCATGCAATACGTGCCCTCCCTACTACCCATCACCAGTCTATCCCATTCCCCACCCCCCTCCCCTCTGAAGCCCTCAGTTTGTTTCTCAGAGTAGAAGTACATCAGTCTTAATGGAATTTCATAAACTTTCCTGGGAAAAAATTTCTACTCAGAACGTAAGGACTTTTCCCCCACTGTAGGCACATTTCTATGAATTTATGAAAGCCAATGGGATCATTGGACTTTTTTGATAGTACTTTTTTCAAAGCTAGCCTTGTTTGGTTGCATATATTTATTATATTATGATTAGAAAAGGAAATTTCATGTTCAAAGGGAAAAGAAAACTCCATACTTAACACTGGAAAATCAGCAAATACAGAAATAAAAGACAGAAGTTTATCATGGGTAATGAAAGGAGCATAGGATCGGAGGCAATAGGAATACAAACATTTACCAAAATGCAGTACTAATGGCAATTCAGGCCTGCTTAACAATTTGAACTTGAAAAGCTTTGAAGGGTACTTTTTAGGGATAAAAAGATTGTGAACTCCCTCCCTTTGCTTAGAAGAAAAAAATCTCATGATTCCTTAATGCTTAGCTTCCAGGATTTGCAGGCTACATCGAAATGATAGTTTTTTATGCATTAATGTTTACATAACTGCTATTTTTGCAGACATTTAAATTATAGAGAACAGCAATTGTTGAGGGAAAAAAGTAGTATAAATAAATAGAAGCTAGAATTTTCCCCCTTCAGAGGTAAGCTTTTGCTATTCCGAGCATAGAATTCTTGTGTTGTGTGTGTGAGAGGTTGCTGTTCAGGCCCAGCAAAAACTGCTTTCCCCGAAATAAAAATGTTGCAAGAAGGAGAAAGTACAACAGGCTAATAAAACAATTTTTGACTCTTCACGAGGACTATAGGGAAGAAAACAGTTTAAACTTTAGGTGCAATGGGTCACATCAGTACCTCTGTCATTTTCAGAACACAAGCAGGAAGCACAAGGTAAGTCGGGTACGTTTCACACTGTACATTCTGCACTAGGGCACGATGCCTAGCCTATGTTTTTGGGTAGCTTGGGATTTTACATCACAAAATACATGTGTAGAGGCATTATATCCCGTGACTCCCAGGGTGGGCGAAAGGAAGATGCTGCAGGTCCCGAGGGCAGAGGGGCGGGCTTGAGGGGATGGGGTGGCAGTGAGCCTTCAGTGACCACACATCCCTTTGCCTAAATGATCTCCAATATCTCCTCTTTTACTCCCAAAGGATCCCCATTTATTGGAAGATGGCGGGGAGGACCGAACTTAAGCCTCCACGAGATCCCCAAGTCACCTCAAAGAAAGGCAATAATAATATTCCTCAGTATGGGCCTTTGACGCTTTCTTGATCTCACATAAAATGTGAGTAATAGCCTTTTTTATGGATCTGCAACTTGTATTCTAAATGAAAACGTGGAGGAAGCTAGCAAACGCGGGACCAACAAAGCCTCTGGCCCCTGCTTCCCTCTCCCCCCGCCACCTCCACCACGCAGTGACTTCTGCCCCCAAGTCCTACTTCGATGTCTCTGTGGAAACCCTGTGGTCCTCACTGCCAAGAACTATCCTGAAAAGGCAGTCCTGACGAAAAGGGAGCCTGGTGCCAGGATCACTGCAGTTAGCAGGAGGGAAGAGACGAGGCAGCAGAAGGAGTGTAACATTTTGAGGACGAGGAAATACTTGTGCACCCGTGTTCATAACAGCATTGTTTGTAAGACCCAAAACGTGGACGCAACCCATGGTTCATCAGTGGATGAGCGGATAAACAATACATATAAACAAAATTATATATTAAAAATATGAGTTCACTTTCAATAGGAATGAGGTACCCATGCATGCTATGCCATGAATGAACCTTGAAGATACTACACTGAATGAAAGAAGCCAGACACAAAAGGACAGATATGGTAGGCTTTCACTTGGATGTGGTCTCTAGAGTAGTCCGATTCAGAGACAGAAAATAGAATGGTGCTTGGCAGGGACTGGGGGAGAGAGGGATGGGGACTTAGTGTTTAATGGGGAGAGTTTCTGTTTGGGAAGATGAAGTTCTGGAGACGGATGCTGGTGATGGTTGCACAACACTGAATTGTATAGTTAAAAATGATTAAGATGGAAATCTTATGTTTTACGTCGTTTTCCCAAAATTTAAATAAAAAGAATACTTTGAGGATGGGATGGTATCAGGTGCAGGGATATGAGTAGGGGCCAGGGTTTCTTCTTCGGTGTATGAGTTTGCTGGGGTTGCTGTAACAAATCCCACCAAATGCGGTGACTTCAAACAACAGACTTACTGACTCACAGTTCTGGAAGCCAGAAGTCGGAAGTCAAGGTGCCAGCAAGGTTGGTTCTCTGGGAAAGAACCGAAGGAGAATCTGTTCCTTGCTTCTTTCTGGCTGCTGGGGGCAGCAGGCTGTCCTTGCTGTTCTTTGGCCTAGAGGGCCACGACTCCTGCCTCTGCCTTCACCTGGCCCTGTGACTCTGGGTCCCCAGATCTCCCTCTGCCTTTCTCTTACAAGGATATCTGTCAGTAGATTTGCTTGACCCTAACTACAAGATGTTCTTATCTTGAGATCCTTCACTTAATTAAACCTGCAAAGTCCCCCTTTCCAAGGTCACATTCACAGGTTCAGGGAGGACGTCTCTTTTTTTGGTGGTGGGTGGTGGGAGGAGGCACCGTTTGACTCAGTACATTGGAAGAGCTGGCTTGACTCAGAATGATGAAGCAAAGCCAACTTGTCATCAGTAAGCTGCGCCCACCCTTCCAATAGGCTATGGAAACTTCTTGCCTCCCGTCTCTCCCCTGGACCCCCTTCACTGGCCTCCCCTATGGGCCTACCCCACCTGTCCTCATCTGTTGAGAGTTTTGTTTCTATGTCACGTGAGAGAGCAAGCAGGCTGATGTCACAGGAGAGGGGGAAGGTTCCATTTTACCCCAAGCAGCCATAGAATTTCATGCAGTGGGGACTTCTTTAAGTAATACATTGACTTCAGGGGAGATTCTGATGGTGGAAATAGGATGTAAAACAGGCCAGCAGAGCCTTTACACTGTCCTCAAAGCCACACTGTATCAACACCCACCCCCTGCCAAGCCTGCGTGTCTGCCTGTTACTCCCAGTCTATGCCTTTTCCTTGGCCAAACAAACTTCTTCCAGGACCCTTTGATCATTTTCTCTTTCCAGGCCAAATATAAACCTTGTTATCCACTGTGTCTGGAACATCCTCCCACTTTCTAAACCATATTGTTTTTCATTTCTGCATTGATTTCAAAGTCTTCCCCCTTCAGGTGGGTTTAAGTGATGTCCAAACATCACAGCCTGTATTCTTCATTAAGATGGTGGTTTTAAAACACAAATGTTTCATTTTTAAAAACATTTAAGAGCCAAGTAATTGCCTGTTTTACTGTAACCTGTGGAGTGTGGACCCGGCGGGCCTTGTGGGCACATGAATCTACCTCACAAAGCCTAATTCTGGGCAAATAAAAGACATCTCCAGAAATTCCTGGGTCTTCCTTGTAGGAATGCCTTTGAATAAGCCAACCTATCTGGGTGAGGACGATTTGTAGTAAAAGTATTCGAGGGACCTGTGCGAGATCTATCCTTGGTGAACAAAACAAGAAAAATATCACAGGTGGAAGGCCCCAGCATACATAAAGGTATGAAGTCCATTAACATTATTTTTTTCTTTCTGCCTTGAGACTCTCATATTTCATTTGAATTATTTCTTTAAAAACGCTCAGTTCACTGGACAGTTTGATTACGTAAGCATTCTCTACTTAAATGGTGAAAATAAATATCAAGAGAATAATCGCACATGCCAAGTGTGTTCAGTGAAGCAATATGTGTAGGCAGCATTGAAAACAGTGACACAGTGATTATCTGTGCATAACTTGGTCATAATATCATCACTGTCTAGACTACTAGACAATTAGCATCCAGACATACTATAGCTCAGATTGAGGAAGGTCATTAAAACATGAAAGAGAGAATAGGCCTATTTGGGAAAGAAAGACTCGGTTCATTCTTTTCCAAAAAGGTATATATTGGAATTTAACTTTGGATTGAGACATGCATTTAGGGTCAACTTTCTTTTATGGGTCTCTGCTTGGTCCTTATTTCTTTCAGTCATATGTTTTAATCATTTTATATACACTTAGGGCAAGGCACATTTCTTTGATGTGATAACTTACCCCAGTTTCTACCTCATTGCTTTAAGGGACAGATGTCAGCATTTAAAGAAATATCCATGTTATAATGGAAGCCCTTATGCAGAAGATACTATGACCCGCAAAAATCTTCAGCACAATCTAAAAAAAAAAAAAAAAAAAAGGCATACATCTTACAAGTCATTTACATAACCCCTTTAATCTACTGACACTTTTATGTGACATAAAGTGATAGGGTGGCAGAGGCTGTTGTGAGTTCACAAATTCCCCATTCTTTCTTCTCCCTCTGCTATGATAGGAGACCACATTACCCAGCCTCCTTTGCAGTTGGGTGGGGTTACGTGACTGAGTTCTGGCCAATGAAATGTGGCCAGAAGTAATGCCTGGCACCTCTAAGTCTGGCCCCTAAGCTCCCACTTAATTCTCCATGCTTTCTCTCTTCTCTTGTCCACTAACGAATGTGGGTAAGAGCTACAAAGCCCTGGAGGATGGTAGATTCAGAAGAGGGAAGGAAAAGTGGCCAGTCACCACTAGAAGCAGCACAGCCCCACCCAGAAGTCCTGAGTTTACCTCTGGCATGAGTGATAAATATAATTTGGTTTCGTGAAGTCACTGAAAATTTTGAGTTGTTTGTTGGAGCAGAGAGCCCACACGGAATGATACACATGGCTGGCATTGTAGTTATTTATTTGTTATGCTAAAATAAGGGAACTTTCAGATGCACTTAAGGTAGCTGCAATCTATTTTTCATAGAGGTCTAAGGAATGACATCCAGTTACTTTACCGTGAGGGAGTCACTCTTGGCATGGTGCAAGGACATACCCCTGCAGAGCATTTATTGGTTCTTAATATGCAAACCTCAGAACATATGTGTCTTTCAATGCGGCATTTATACTTACATACCCAAAGGTGAATTCAACACCCAATGTAGTAAAGAGAAAAAAAATCAGACAAAGCCAAGTTAAGGGACATCCTATAAAATACCTGGCCAATACTTCCCCAAAAGGTCAAAGTCAAGGTCATCGAAAACGAGGAGAGTCTGAGAAACTGTCATGGCCAAGAGGAAGCTAAGGAGACATGATGACCCCATGTATTGTGGTATCCTGGATGAGATCCTGAAACATAAAAAGGACGTTAGACAAACACTAGAGAAGTCTGAATAAAGTAAGGATTTCAAGGGATAATAATGTGCCGGTGTTGGGTTATTAGCTGTGGAAAGTGTACACAGTAACGTAAGGTGTTAACAATGGGGAAACTGGGTGTGGGGTATACAGAAACTCTCCTTTCATCCCGGTTTAGTTGTAAATCTAAAACTTTAGAAAATAAAAATATATTGATATTTTTAGACAGTAAATACAACATTTTTCACAGAAGGACTTATAGGAAAAAATCTTGTATTACTTTCCAAGTACAATTGGGTGACCACGGTGGTGAAAACCACACTTCAGGGAAGGAGTGGTGTGTGTACCTTGGACATGGTCGACACCCAGAGACGCCAGGCTCTGCACACACAGCAGCTGTTGTTAACAAGTGTGGCCATTTCTTTGGTGATCGGGAAGAAGGATGTAAGCATTTATCATGTTGATCTGACATTGATGAGTAAGAGTCAACAGAAGGTTGGAAGGGTCTGATGTTTGGAATGGGGACATGTGGGTTTGCCTCGCGCCATGACCATTCTCTTGAAATCCACTCAATCATAACTTCCTCGGATTGTGGGTTCGCTTTTCATCTGTTCTGTCTTATTTCAGCATTGGAAATATAAATTCCTTAAAGGACTGGCCGAGTTTTATTTATCTCGCCCCTTCCCCATCTCCCATAGCACACACGCACATGTCCGTGTGCACGTGTGTTCACACGTAGATGCACGAGGATATGTGCTTCCTATCCACGCGCAGCCCCTAGCACATAGGAGACCCTCAAAAACCCTGGAGCATAGGGAAGAAACACCACCTCAGGATAGATGAAACAAGGCAAACATCACAGGCAAAGGGCCTTGAGTCTTCTGCAGAGGACAGATTTCTTTTGTTGGCTATTCGGGAAGGACGTTTTGTGGAAACTCTGCTACAGAACCAGAGAGCAGGGCATGATGCCTTTTCTCCTGACTTAAGTCTTTTCTTAAGCATAGGTCAGCTCTCAAACCGTTCAAAGAGTTAATGCTTTGTTTTCATCCACCCCTTGCCCCGGCACCCCGGCAATGGAAACACAACACAGAGAGAAAGGCAGCTTTGAAAGAGAGATGCTGAAGCAACAAACTTGCTTTTCCAATGAGAACTGAAGCAAAGGGCCATGTTCCGCGGCGGGGCACCAACACGGTCACGCCGGTGTTTACTTTTTCTGCAGAACGCATGTGTATGTTGTGGTTGCAAGTGGTACTTTGGCCAACCCCTGCCAGGCACAAAGGAATCATTTATGGCCCTTCAAAATCATTAGGGCTCTTAGTCCTGACTTGAAACGAGTGAAATGCACTGTCTCCTGCCAAAGAGGGAAACGGGTTCTGCTGCTTTCAACGTCTTCAAAGGGAGTTTCTCCAGGATGAACTGGTTCCAGAACGGTCAGTGACATGAAACACACACACGCCAGGCTGGGGCTTTGGCTGGCCTCGCAGCCCTCCACACGGGCACATGGGGGGCTGTCATTGGCCACCACCGCGGTATCCAGCAAGTGTCCTTCATGAGGCAGCACGGACACCTTACTGTATCGGGCGTGGAGGCTGTGCCCACGCTCACGGCCTTCCCTCCTAAAGGAGTCAGTGTGGGATCCCAAGTAGCTCCCCCCCCACCATGAGGGATCATGGCCTCCACCCTCCACCTCTGAAGGTCCCCCCTTCACAGCACAACGAAAGCTCTGTTTATGTTACTGATCGTTAAATTGAGGTGTCACCTGACACCTGTGCGGCTGAAAACCTTTCAAAACATGCTGATATGCATGTGGTTTGGAAGAGAACGTTTGGGTAGATGAAACGAGCTGAGTGTTTTTCTTTTCAATAAGTGTACACACGGACACACCCGCATCACTCCAGTCACATAGATTATAAATTTGGACAAGCCCCTTCACCTCGCAAGGGCCTGGAGATCTGACTTTGTAAATGGAGGGATCGGCCTTGACCAGCGACTTCCAAACTGTGGGGTTGTGAAATCAATTAAATGGGTTGCAAGCAGCATTGAAACATAAAGAACAGAACAGAGCAGAACAGAATAAAATGAGTTTTTGTTTGTTTATTCAGGTGGTAAGGGTAAATGCTAGTTTTAAGAAATGGGTTCTATTTAAAGCACTATGTATCAGGCATATGGCCACTACGTTATGATGTAAAATGTTTTCTGAATTCTGAAATCCAGGGGCAGAGTTGATACTTTAATCACTTTACTGGGGATCAAGGCTCTTTTTCCACGTGCTGGTTACTTCCCTTTGCCTCTCAATCCTTCACGATGCTTTATGCTCTCAGAGAACGAGCTCTGAGGATTGCCTCAGTGGACACTTTTGCTCTCTGGTGGTCCCAGTGGGGTTCAGCTATCAGGGAGCCCAACAGGGCATGGAGGAAGAGTAGAGAGGTGACCTCAGGCTCTCAGCTCCCGTTCTGTGGGGTCTCAATGGAGAAACATGCCCTTTCCATCCTACTGTATTCTTAGCTCATCTTTTTTTTTTTTTTTTGAGAGATAGCGTCTGCGCACATGTGAGTATGCACGCAAGTGGGGGGTGAGGGGGCAGAGGGAGAGAGAGAGAGAATCTTAAGCAGGCTCCATGCTCAGTGTGGAGCCCAACTCGGGGCTCGATGTCATGACCCTGAGATCATGACCTGAGCTGAAATCAGGAGTTGGACGCTTAACCAGCTGACCCACTCAGGCTCCCCTGTATCCTCAGCTCATTTTAATTTGAGTGTGCCTTCCATTTCTTCTGGAACTGGGACAAATACAACCAGGTAGCCTTAAATTATACTGGTGTATAGGATTTTTCCAAAATAGTTTTATATATAAAGTTTAAAGGGAGGAGGTAAGGGATCACTGGGTTCTATAAAGTGAGTGTTCACTGGGTGGTAGGGAGGCTACTCTATTAAAAAAATGTAGAAGGTAGCAAGTGAGTTTCTTTGATACAATCAGCGCAAATATTTTTTAGAGATAGGCTAAAATCTTGTTTTGTTGAGTGTATTCCCAGATAATTGCTAGACAGTTCAGAAGAAGGATCGTAGAAAACAATATCTAAACGAACACGTTTCAGGTTAACACATTTGATTACAATTTATTGTTCAATTTGGTTTTCAACTCACGTGAGAGATTAAATTTCATTTGAATGCTCTTATTTGCCCGACACTGTTGTAGAGTTTGGGATACCTCACAAAACAAAACAAAGACTCCCACCCTCATGAAGCCTGCATTCTAGCCGAAGAAGACAGGAATTAAACCATATTTGTTAAATAAATGCTCTATATTAAAGCCATGAAGCCATTAAATGCCATGAAGGAAAAGCAGGTCAAGGTAAGGAGAGTGAAGATAGTTGGGGGTTGGGGACCAGTCGCAGGGTTACATAGAGGCCAGGTTAAGCCTCATTGAGGAAATCTGGGCAAAATCCGAAGGGGAAGAGATAGTTGGCTAAGAAGACGTATGAGAGAAGAGCATTCCAGTAGAGGAAAGACCCCGACCTCGGGGAGGTTGGCTGCAGGACACGGGATTAACATAGGACTAACTGTGGCTGGTGCTGATGGGTAAAGGAGGAGAGCAGTGAGAGGAGATTGTAGAGGCAGTGAGGGACCGTCTACAAACTTTGGCTGTACTTCTTTCCTGAAATGGGGAACCACTGAAGTGTCTGGGCAGGAGAGGGACATGGGCTGCCTGGGGTGATAACTGTTCTAGCTGACATGTTGGAAACAGGCCATGGGGAGCAAAGTTGGAAGCCGGGAGGTCTGTAGGAGGGCTAAAAGGGTCATGAGGGAGAGACACTGTTGGCTCAGAATATGGAAATACTAGAAGGTGGTGAGAGGTGGTTGGATTCTGGATATCTTCTGCTGGGAGAGCCAAGAAGACTGCAGTCAGCTGAAGAAAATAGCCTAGGATAACTCCAAGATTTTTGGCCTGATTAAACTGAAAAAAAAAAAAATGCCACTCATTAAGCACAGATCACGGGAAACTGTGGCTCTGTGAATCAGCCATAGCACTCTTCACAAATGATGGGGCACATCTCTTTGCAAATACTTGTTTCCTAAAGAATTCACAATTACCCCAACCTGCTGGACACCTCAAATAGAATACAGTTTATAACCCCAACTTTCGGTCTTTCCATGTTGATTATTTCATGAACTGTTTTTGGGAGGTTTTTGTTTACATGGGTCAAATCGCACAAGGTGATTGTGGAAGATTTTTGAATGAGCCAGATTGCAAGTTTGGTGCCAGATTTCAAATCAAGTGTGTTTGGGGGAATAGCATCCTATTAAAATAACATTTTGTAGCTGACTTCCATGCTCACATGCAGGCAATTAACCACTGGCGTACAGACATTTGTTCCAACTGGTGCTAAAAAAAAGACACATTCAGCAAATTATTTTTTAAGATTTGGATGCTTTATAGTGCTGATTGGGCAGTAACTGTATGAAAGGGAAGGAATAAGAAAAGGCTGCCATGTATTATTATTAATCCCAGAGAGAAGTGCTTTAATATGGTCCAGATAACCAACCAAAAGTCTTCATAAGACACAGAATTTGTAGCCAGAGGGATTATGTAAATCACAGAACTCAACCACCAGCATGACACGATGAGGAAAATCAGGCCCATCATGTTAAGTGGCTGAGCCAAGAGCACGTCGCTGGTTAGTAGAAAAGACACCCAGACAGGAACCTGGATGAACGGGCTGCTGGCTGGTGTTCTTTTCCCCTTCCAATCTATTTCCCTTCTCTATCCTATTACAATTGAGATAGAATGGGCTCTTCTTCCAGGGGGCAACAGAATGCCCAGAAAGCGTGAAGACACTTTTCCTGGGGCAATGAGATCCGTCTGAAGGGCCCTGGTCAATTTTGCAAGGACTCTTCTCTCAGTTTCTGCTTTGTTTCTCTTCCAAAGTTACAGATGACCCACCTCCAAGCTCTACTGTCCCTGCTTTGTGAAGAATCCCAGCAAGCTGGTGTCCCCCAGCCCCAACCTGCTCAGGGGTCCTCTCCTGGGTTCCATGTTCTCCTATCTTTCTCCTCCACGATGTGACAACAACAGCAAAGAGTTTGTCTGAGATCATTCTTAAAGAACCTGTCATTTCTTTTGGTGAAAGAGGCTCTGGACCAGGAGTTAGGAGAACCCATCTCTGGGGAAGAGGAATAATATGCCTTGCCCTGTGGGCTTGTCTTACAGAGTTGCTATTAGCAGCAAACAAATAATTAATGTGATTGTAAGCTCTTTGTAAACAGTGAGACACTAAGCAGCTATGGGATAAGATTATGAAAAAGCTATACTGCCTTCCACTGATGGATAATTCCATTGAAGTACAGATTCTTTTTTTTTTTTTTCATTTGTTTCCTTGTTCATTCAACATTCGATAAATATTTTTCAGATACTTGTGGTGGGCAGAATCTAAGATGACCCCGGAGATTTCTACCCACTGGCGGATAGTCAAGCACTAATTTAGGTGAGCTGTGAAGGGATTTTGCAGACGCAATTAAGGTCCAAAAATCAGTGGGCTTTAAGAAAGGGAAATTATTATTGGTGGGCCTGACCTAATCAGGGCAACCTTGAAGAGAGACTGGTCTCTTCCTGGTGAGAGAGATCCAAGAGGGGGATTCCTCATCACTGGGTTTGAAAGTGGAACGGCTCACATAGTAGGAATGGGAGCGGCCTCTAGGTGCTAAGTGTGGGCCCCCAGCTAATGGCCAGAAAGGAAATGGGGACCTTGGTCTTACAACTTCAAAAGAATGAATTCTGCCAAAAAACTGAATATGTATGGAAGCAAAAATTTCCCATAGAGTCTCCAACTGAGAACATAGCCAATGAACACCTTAATTTTAGTCTTAAGATCCAGAGCAGAGAACCCAGGCATAGACCATCCTATGGGACAGTAAGCTAATCATTGAGTGCGGGTTAAAGCTGCTAAGTTTGTGGAAAGTTGTTACAAAGCAATAGAAAACTAGTACAAAGTTCCTAAAGGCAAGAGCTATGACATCTAGAGTCGTACCTTCCCAGAGTCAACACAGTGGCTTCTAGGTAGTCAAATAATAAATTTGTCTTGAAAGAGACAGGTGAAGGCATCCCATGGTTTTCCTAAAGCACGATGGATATAGACATCTCTGGAAGCACGTTATATCACCAGGGCTTCAATCAGGACTAATAGGACCTCATGCTGGTAATGAGGCCTGTGTTTTCAAGCATTACCTTTGGTCATAGGCTGCAAAACTAGCTGGATGACCTGGGGGACCAGGTCCTTGAGCTTGGACTCTTTGTGACCTGTCCTGGTCAGCTGGAGTCAGTGACAGAATTTCAATCATATTTCTAATCTGATAAGCTTTCTGCTGGTCTACGCTTTCTTGCTAATGACTTTTCAGTTCTACGGAGTTCAGTAACGGGGGGGGGGGGGGGGGGGGGGGAGTGTGTGTGTGNGGTGGGCGAGTGTGTGTGTGTGTGTGTGTGTGTGTGTTTTCTTTAAGCAAACACATTTTCTTCTCTTTCTTCTTGTGCTCTTAGATTGTGTTTTTCAAAGTTTAAACAGAAGAAGGCACTATAGTTTGGGCTATTATTATACTGCTGCTCTATTTTTATACAACTTTATATATGTTTTTCTCTTTTTATGAGTACAGTACATAAAAGCCCCAGAATGGACTTTCTCTAATTTCCTGTCATCATTATAATCCTCTTGAGTTTTGTTTATTGCTGTTCCTCACCTGCTCTATTTGCTTTATTGATTTATTAAAATGTTCCTTGAATGGTTTTCAACTTGGGACGGAAAGGAACCAGTTAAAGAATGGCAGAGCCATCTAGTTCTTCTGAAAAGTGAAGTAATTGAGGGCAGTGCATTTAGAAGCTTTTCAGTCTGTCATACTGAAATTGTCCAAGCAGGGGGAGGACTTAGGAAGGAAGGAAGGAAGGAAGGAAGGAAGGAATTGCTCAAGTGAAACCTGCACCACTTGCTTTACCCTCCAGAAACGAACCCCTACTTTTCTCTCAGACATGCATGTTAGCACATAATCTCTCTGTTCCTCAGTTTCCCCACCTGTAAAGAGGCAACAATTGTGTCTACACCATAGTGGTATCCAGATTACACATGTTTATTATGAAAGAGATCAGAATATGCCAACCAAATTTTTGCCACTTTGGCCTAAGGATTATTTGGAACCAAAGGCAATTGAGAATCAACTGATATAGAAAGAGTTCTCTGCCCTGCCTTTATCTGCCTAAAAGCAGGCATAAATTTCCCTTTGAGAAAGGTGCCCCCCCACCTCTTCTAGGAAGAAAAAGCAAGTCTTATCGTTGAAGAAGGAGTCAACACTAAGATGAGTTTGCATAAACAGACCTTATGAAAATAGCCCTTATCTTCCATTGGTTCCCCCATATATTTCCTAGCCACTTCCCCACAATTTATCAACCCTTCAAACCCAAGCCCTCTTTCTTTTGTTGAAAGGGTATATAAGCCCCCAAGTCAAATCATTTTCTTGAGTTTCACTCCTTTTTTGTTGTTGTTGAACTCCCATACACATAAGTATTAGTAAAAATTGTGTGCCCTTTCTCTTGTCCATCCATCTTTTGTTACTTTAATTCACATACCCCTAGGTACTGAACCTAAGAGGGTAGACAAAAAGATTTTTCTCCCCAAAAATTAATTTAAAAAAATATTAGCCCTGTGTCTGGCATTGGGGTACATAAATGTTAGCTATCACCATTATCATTTTTCTATCTCTGTTCCTTCTAAATTTTCAAACACCTGTCATTCACATTCCATCTTCTCCACACAGCCTCCTTAACCTTGCATGCTCTATCCCTCGAGGTCAGTTTCTCCCATCTCTGATTCTGGAGGCATTGATTTGCCTCTCCCAACATCGATTACACAATGATTTTCATCAATACTGTTAATTCATTACTCTTACTGAGGACCAGAAGCCTATTTAAAATGCATGTGTATCTCCTCCTAGATTTAACTCAGAAACTGACACAAAAATACGGCAGCAGCGGGGGGTCTCTCTGTTACCCTTCTCTGCTCTTGCGCCTTCTCTTCTTTGGAAACGTAACCAGATTCCTCATCTGGAAGGAATCATTGAATTGCCGACTTCAGCGTTCGCCTTTCAGAACTGAGAATAATGCTAACTTTCTTTCCTGTTTGTAATGATGCTTTTCAGTGTGGGGACCAAATCTTTTCCCTAGTAGCAGAGGTCTTTCAGAATTTGGCTCATACTCCACCAATCAAATAGTTATTTTTTTTCTCTCTCTCTTTATATAGATATATATTTTCTCAACTCCTTTGAAGTTAGAAGCACCTGCTGGACATTCTTCTAAATCATGACAGCCCTGCCTTTGTTTATGCTATTCTGACAAATCCTAATCTCTATTAATGTTTAATGCCTATGTTGAATCACATTTCCCAAGGAGCTCATCCTAATTACTTCAGTCCATCCTCCTCTCTTGAATTTTTCCAAAATTCATAACTTTTCTATAATATCTACACTGTATATACTTTCTATACCAGCTAATCTCATATTTGAGAAAATCGAAAATATAGTATGTCTCTATTTTTACATTTATCTTAAGTCTTAAATATTGAACAAAGTTTTTAATAATACCCTAAAGGACAAAGATGGATTTTGTGTTGGTATTTTTTGTTTTGTTTTGTTTTGTTTTTTTGGCTCCTAGCAAAAATACTCTCAAGGTCATATATGAAGTCAGAATTCATAAACATTGTGTTTATTTGAATCTTATTGAAATAAGTCGCCCTTGTTGACGTGATCAGATACTGACTAAGAAAAAGCAGTAAAGGCATGAGGAAAGAAAATACCTTTTAATACTGGGGAGGACAGCAGATGAAACAATGCCCCTCCCCACACTGATATCAGATCCTACTACCTGGAATGTGTAAATGTGACCTCACAAGGAAAAAAGGACTTTAATGATTGGCACAGAGAGAGATTATCCTGGCTTCTCTGGGTGGGCCCTAAATCCAACCCCAAGGGTCCTAATGAGAGAGAGGCTGAAGGATATCAGACACAGAAATGAAGATGTGATGCAGTGGCCGAGTTTGGAGCCATGTGGCCATAACCAAGGAAGCCAGCAGCCACCGGAAGTCGGAAGAGGCAAGGAAGGATCTATTCAGGAGCCTCTGGAGGGAGCTCAGCTCTGCCAACATCTTGATTTTTGCCCTTGATTTAGACACCGTGTTGAACTCCTGGCTTCCAGAACTGTGAGAGAATAAATTTCTGCTGTTTTAAGCCACCCTGTTTGTAGTAATTGGTTAGAGCAGCTATAGGAAACTACTATAATGTATAAACTTGAATATATTCCCATTGTCTGTTTATATTTTTAATAAAAATGATATTATACCATTATAGCATGCATATTATTTTTGTAATATGCATTTAAATTCCTACATAACTTCTTGTAGATAATTTTAATGGCTACATGAAATTTATCATCCATTACAATTTATTGATGATAGAATTTATTCCCCCGTCCCACTGTTGTAGATTTTTTAAATTGTTGCCAGTTCTTTGTCATTATAAGTTATATTAAATAACAATCGTTTTAATGAAATATTTGTACACATGTATGGATTGTTTCAGGATAAAAATCCCAAAAATAGAACTAGTTGAAAGACATAGTTTAGAATGCTTTTAGTAGTCATCTGGTATGTTCAGGCAACCTCTTTAATATCTAAATGTCAATAGCTTCGGGTTCCTGCCTCCATGGTAATTGTCAGATTCCCATAATTTGCAATGTACATGGAACATTTTCCGTCCTCCCCACATGAACCATCTGCCCTGTTCTTCTCTCCATCTGGCTACCATGCGGCCACATCACCCCCACAACACTACTTTGAGAGGCTCACTCTGCCTCCATTTCATGCACCGATAATAAGATGGCAGTCTTTATTTCTAAAGTACTGCTTCCAGAAGCTTCCAAAGCTACAATGAATGCTCAGAGCACCTGATCCAGGCTGGATTCCATGCTGGAGTCCATTCTGAGTAGGGGAAAGGGTCTCCTCCCTAAGAGCATTCCACATGTGGACATGAAGGTCACCCCCAGTCCTGCTCTCACAGAAAGTTGTCTCTCAGTGACTCCATTTTTCCCTAACACATGGGTCCCAAAGCCAAATGTGAACCAGACCAGGACTGGAGGTGGCAGGGGGTGGGGCGGGGGCCAGCTGGAGAGGTCACCTTTCCTCCTCCACACCTGTGATTGTTCACTGGTGGGAATGAGGGTCCGGTGTTGCCGGATCTTCAGATTTGTCAAAAGGAGCCTACACTCTCTAGCTCTATGTGAAATATCTATATTCTTAAGTGTTGAAAAATTATCTAGCATATTCTAAAACCGGGAGGTAGAACAGGACACCTCAGCCTCTGAATCTAGCCCAGTGGTCCAGGGTAGGAGCACTGAACCAGCAGAGGCCCCAGGCCCTGCCTTCCAGGAGTTTCCCTCCTACACCCCAAAGTTAGCTCCCTAAAGACCTATTTTTTTCAGCTCCTTGGAACTAAATCTTCAAACATCTGTGCATTGCCAGGGCCTTTTCTTTACCTTTGCATAACCAAAACCCACTTTATATTACTTTCAGGGGCTTTCCCCCCTGATAAATCAGCAACCCCCTGCCTTGTAAATACAGAAACATTTAAAACTTTGAAAACACTGAGATTTGTTCTGCCTTTTATGTTTTCAGACTCCAGAAGCATTAGCACCAACTTTTACGCAGAAGGCAAGGTCCGTGGGTCCCGAGGAAGCAGCCACTTCCCCATTCCTCACTGTCCTTTCAGCATCTCACACATTACAGCGCATGCCCAGGAAAGTGAAGCTCCCGCATTTCACTATCACCCAGTATTCACGCTCATCTTCCTTCCCACCATCCCTTCTCTCTGCGAATTCTCTGCCTCCAGAGCGAGGAGCATTGTGCCTCCTGTGGTTTTGCTCCTTTTGAGCTTCCAGGAGGCCTGCTTGTAAAGTAGTCTGTGAAGCTTCTCAGTGGCCTGAGGTCTTCACTTTTCTTATGTAAATTTTTTAAGGGCCGCCTTAGAAAAGAACACTAAGATTTGTTTACATAATTTCTTTAAGAAGTTTGCTCCTGGAGGGAATGGGTATGATAGAACTGGAAACTTCCAGAATGCACTCCTTCTTAGCTAGTATCCTGAAGTATTTGATTGTTGAAACCTGCAAATTCCTGAATTGCTTAATTCCCATCCTGGCCTGGGATATTATCTCATAGTTGTGTTCTTTAAACACACCCAAAATGCACAGAGGAATTTGGCTCTATTCCAACTTAAATGATCTTAAAAATCCAATTTAGTGAGGTGTCCGTCCTCCTTCCCTCTTTTGTTCTCTACACCCGGGGAACTGGACTTCATGTCTTCTGTGCTAACTTTTTGTGATCCTTTGAATCTTGTCTCTTCTCTTGGCTCCTGCTGCCACTGCCTTGGTCCTGTCCTCGGTCAGTTCTCAAAGTTTCCCTCAGCTGCCTCTCCCTCCCTGACAGATCTTATGGACTTCAACCCCATCTCCGTGTGGCCACATAAACCTGGTTGTGTCATCCCTGAAAAATATCTTACTCTGGGTGTCCATGGCCACCCGTGTAACGGGCAGCCCCTAGAAGGGTGCGTCACAAGCGCTCTGTGAGCAAGCTGTTGGGTCTGCCTTACCCTCACTTCCTTTCTCCTCTCAGAAGAGTTAAGTATCCTTGAGGAATTGGAAGTAAGGCCATGCTCTGGGAGTTAAGCTATAAAACAAAAATCAAGGATGAAGCCAGAAATCTTCCAAGTCACCCTGAAACAATGGAATGGGTCACCAGCTAGTGAGATTCATCTGTGAAATGATTGAATGTGGCAACATGCTAAGAACCAAGGTGGCCATCTTTAATTAAAACATAAAGATAAAAAGAGGTTTATAGAGGTAAACTTCCTCATAGCCAATGGACTTCCAAATGTTCTGGTTTTGCCATCAGCAAGAATATTTCTATTATGATCATGAATGAATCAGGCCATCCTAGCCTAGAGATAAGAACTCTGAGGCTCCTCTCTCAGTGCTCTCAGCCAGGGGGCAATTCAGCTCCCTCTAGGGAACATTTGGGAATATGTGGGTGTGTTTTGATTTGTGACAATGATAGGAAGAAGGGGCAGCATTTATTGGTGTTTTAGCAGCAGGACCAGGGGTGCTAATGGTCCTGCAACACACAAGATGTGTCCCCATCATAAGGAATTGCAGATCCAAAGGGCTAAGAGTGTCCCCACTGAGCACATACAGTTTTGGTTCTGATCTCAGCTTCCCATTGTGTATCTGCCTGCAGGAAGAGTGTGGTGGTGAGTTCTAGATTCAGACATCAAGTCTAATTCAGAGGCTAGAAAAGAACTTCCCCTTTTACTCCAATAAAAAAGTTCCAAGGAAGAACTCTAGTTGGGGCCAATTGTTCCTCCCCCCTCCCTCCCTTTTGCCAATCGTGGCTGCAGGGTTGGATACTATGACTGGCTCAGTTTGGGTTTGCCCACCTCTGTGACTGTGACCTCGGTCTCTCCCACCTGGTAGGGGGTGGGTCTGAAGCAGATGGGTACCACGTAGACACAATCAGTAGCCACCACAGTCTTTTTCACTCCTAGTAAAGTGTATATAAAGTCTATATAAAGACCTGAACATTGGAGCACATCTTCCATTATTCCAAGGAACTCAATGACTCAACAATTAGTTTTCGTCCAATGTCAAAGACACCAAGCATATGAGATTCCTAGGGCTGCCTTAACACACACTACAATTTGTTGGCTGAAAACAACAGAATTGTACTGTCTCACAGTTTTGGAGGTCAGAAGTCAAGATGTCAGCAAGTTGGCTCCAAGGGGGAATCTGTTCCATGCCTCTCTCTTGCCTTCTCTTGGTGGCTGGCACTCTTGGTGTTCTTGGCTTGAGACTGAAAGTCTCAGTCTCTGTCTCTGTCATCACGTGGCCTTTTCCTCTGTGTCCCTGTCTCTCAAATATCCTTCCTCTCTGTCTTGGAAGCATGCTTGTTATTGGATTTAGGGCTCATCCCAATCCAGAATGATCTGCTCTTGAGATCCTTAAAGACACCTGCAAAGACCATATTTCCAAATAAGGTCACATTCATAGGTAGAGTTAGAACATGGACACATCTTTTTGGGGACATTATTCAACCCACTCCACTGAATGATATGATTATATCCCCAGAGAGCCAAGGTAGCTTTTTCTTCTCTGAGTGACCTGGTTCTCCAAATTCATAACCTGTACCCATAGAGCATGAATCATTCATGACAAACACACTTTCTAAAAGTAAAGCTTTTGAACAAATGTTGTGGATGGAGAAAATGAGCCCCAATTAAGCTCCCCTTTGTGACAAACCTCTCAGAAAAGCATTAACTCTAATCTTCAGTGAAAAGCATTGTAAAATCACGATCGGATGGGAAGATGGTGTTTGAAATGGCCTGGGTTTCCTTTAATGGAATGAAGAGAGGTAGAATTCACTGTGATTATGATATGCTTTTAACCACACAGGAGTCAGGGTCAGAGAATTATGTGAAACCAAGAAAACTGTGGCCAACTGTGGTTTTGTCTTTGGGAGACTGAATTATCAAAAGGCAGGGAGATGGAAATGCTCTCTTCATTCACGATGAGGAATTTGTGTGAACTGGGCTCTCTCTGGTCTTCAGAATAGTTTTCACTTTTCCATCTGCATTTTCAGTTTTATTCTTTTGTTGTTAGAGGATTGAGAAAAGGGTGAGAAATCACGCTTTGTTTAGTGCTGGTGATGAGAACTCTTTTTGGTGAGGTGAAGAAATTAGCACATAATTTTATTTAAAAAGCATTAATAATGTTCTCCAGATCTTCAGGGCTTCTGCTATCTTGAGTCAGGGCTTGGCTCAAAGGTGGCTTCCTCACAGAGCTCTTCCCTCTGTCTGAAGCATCCTCCCCACCACCCTCCACCCATGCCCTCCTATCGCCTGGTAACACTGTGGCTCTCAGTTTCCTGCTTTATTTTTATTTAAGGCACTAGTGATGTATTATTGAAGATATATCAGATGTATTGATTTGGCTGACATCGGTTTCCTTTCTAAACCATAAGGTCCAGGAAGGAAGGAACTCTTATCATCTTGTACACTCAGGACCTAGAACAGTGCCTGACACACAATGAGCCTTCCGTCCACATTGCTTGAATGGATGAACGAATACATGTGTGGATTCCATTGCTGTGTGCTGTGTGTACTGACTTGTTTAGTTCTCTGGTGAGAAGCACAGTGGTCTGGAAATTAAAGAGGCAGTATAAGACATGTGTGAGAACAGCAACACTTGCTCTGCCTGGGTACAACTGGGCACTGGGCCTTTGTTTCCTTATCTGCAGCATGGAGTGACAGTGACACCTGCCTTGTAGGGTTGTTATTATGACAATTAGAGGACATTGCATTGGACGGGAACAGAACTTGGCACGGTGTAGGCACTCAATAAATATAAGCTGCTATTGTGTCCTTTTCCAGATGAACAAGGTAACGTGAGCAAGAATAACAGTGTTGCTGGGCGGCAGAGGCAGAATCAGAACCCACATCCGACTTCCACTAGAGGCTGAGTCAGGTCTTGGCCACAATGTTAATCTTCTCGATGTGTTTGAGGTAGGTTTCAAAGACACTAGGCAGATTTCACTGAAGTACTCTAGAAGCTGGAAGGATGGAGCATTCAATGCCACAAATGGCACGGCTCCCAGCTGGCCACTACAAGGACACTGTCAATATAGAGAAACAATATTGACCAACATGGGAAAATACTTCATGGCTATGCAAATCAGAATCTGACGGCTTTCATTTTGACTTCTTCAATGTGGCAATACAACAGGAACAGGCCAATCTAGGCCAGTTTACCAACAAGCATGTTTCATAAGAACCACTCCAAAAGATGCGAGAACAGTCTAGTTCAAGCCGTGGTATTGCACGACAAAAAGCAGAGGTCAACTGGATGACTTACAGCATGGCCAACACCACTCAGCTACAACTGTGGTAACCCCACATTCCTGCCTTGCCTTTAGCACAACACCGGGGTACCTGCCAAAGCCCTTTGTGTACTTACTTCTTGATTATCTGCTTCTCAGTCCGTTTATCAGCAGAATCCAAGGTGAATCCTGAATACAGGCACACTGTTCTGTCTCTTCACCCTTAGCTCACTCTTCTAGCTGTGTTTTGTCTGCCCAACAATTATTTTATTTTTTTGTTAGAACACAAACCAGTCACATAGTTTCAAAATCTTGCTAGCCATGTGCTGGACAAAAGAGATGAGCTTTTGTATTTTTTCCACGGACAATGTACAATGCAATTGTGATTTGGAACTAAGGGTTCTGAGCCTCATACTGGTGCTGCACTATTAAATATCCTGGTCATTAGGCCTGAGGATGTTTGGAATATTGCCACCAAGCTCTTGAAATCCAAGACAAGAGACTGGATCTTTTTCCTCCGTTGACTTTCCTTTCTTAATATGTGACTTTTAGAAATAATATCTATTGAAGATCGTTGACCAGCTACTTTAGCTATACCAGGAAGCAACGAAAATAATTTTCTTACATATTTATTTAGTTAATCACCAACAGTTCTGAAAATATCAAACTGAAAAATATACCACTTTGCTCTCATTGGTGACACAATTAAATAACTATCCTTCTACAAAGTAGTAATAATAAGTCAATGTGTTTGTTTCCCGAGTGCTGATTTCCTGATATTCTGCACAAACCTTAATGGATTACCAAGCTGGTTTATTTTGATTTGATTTCTCTCTTTCTTTGGGGTTTCCAGAGAATACTCACATAGGTCTTTCTTTCTTTTCTTTCTTTCTTTCTCTCTTTCTTTCTTTCTTTCTTTCTCTTTCTTTCTTTTCTTTTCTTTCTTTCTTTCTTTCTTTATGAAGCTTGTTCACTATAAAAAGAATCACTCATTCCTTTCTATCCTGGTTGTTGGCGATTAGTATCACACTCTAAAATACAGTGAAATTCCGAGTCAATAAAACATCATTTTACATTTTCTCCTAGCTTATACCTCTTTTCCACACGTATTTTATGTCCTATGTTACGTATATTTTAAATTACTACAATTTGCACTGTATTTAGAAAAATTTGTTCCGAATTAATCCAGTAAATTATCTATTAATCTGCTAGTACTGTATTAATATGTGCTGTGCCTTAAGAATATAGCAGACAGAAGTTCTCGTGTAAATTCCTATACCTTCGAGAGATACAGAGCCGTCTTCCAGAAAGAACATAATCAGGGCCTCCTACACCAAGTGTTAAGTGCTTAACATCTTTAAAGAGACCTCCTGGGCTTCTGACCAAACCAATGGTGAGCACTGAGCTAGGAGAAACTTCTCTGTAAGAAAGCCTTGTGGTTGCCAGGAATGAGAAAATCTATTGACTGTTGCATTCTGCTCTTTTGATAAGTTTTGTTATTGGTGAGAGCAAAGTGCAGGACGCTGCCATTTATTAATTTCCTTCAATCTCCTTCCCAGGGTCTGTAGCGTGTTCTCACTGGCCAAGAGATTGCTGATTCAAGCAAATCTTTTGTGGGCTGGATTATGTGAGAAAGAAGGTGTCCATTTTCGAGTCCCTGGAAGGAAAAAGAGACTCAATTTTCAAGGGAATTAATGAGGAGACAAAGTGAAAAATAATTTCTCTCAAAAAAAAAATAGAAAGTTTGCTATATCCACATTACTTCAGAATTTTAAGACAACTTTCCAGATTGTTTATTAAGAATTAACTCTCTGAGTGCCTGGGTGGGTCAGTCAGTTAAGTGTCCAACTCTGATTTCAGCTCAGATCATGATCTCATGGTCATAAGTTTGAGCTCTGAGTGGGGCTCTGCACTCGGTGTGGAGTCTGCTTAGGATTCTCTCTCTCCCTCTGCCCCTTCCCCTGCCTCTATCTCTTTCACTATCTCTCTTTCTATCAAATAAATAAATAAAGTCTTAAAAAAAGTATTAACTCTCTCCAACCAATATAAAATTGCTGTGATAAGAACTAAGGCATTTCCTATCTAAGATATTTACCTTTTAATAGCTGAATCTGGGTGACCTCAAAACTTTAAAGACCATAGATTATGTCTCTCTAGTGCACTGCTTCTCAATCTTGGTATAATTGGCTTTTGGGACTGGAAGATTCTTTGTTGAGGGGGGATGTCCTGTGCACTGTAAGGCTGTATAACAGCATCCCTGGTTTCTACCATTAGATGCCAATAGCATTTCTGCCTCTCCATTTGTGACAGTAAAATGTCTCTTAAACATTTCCAATGTCTCCTGGGTGGGGGTGGGGTAGCAATAAGCACCCCAATTGAGAACCACTGCTCTAAGTGCAAGAAAGCAAGACTCATAATCTACAACTTACATCCTAATTCTCATTGGCTGGCTGTAGTTATCCGGAGGACTAAGTTGAGGAAGATTCAGAGGGCTCAGCTAATATCTTGGTCACTTAGCAAGGTCTTCCATGGGGAGAGATGCCATGTTAGGGTTCTCTGGAGAAACACAGCCAGTAGGATTTCTGTCTATATATCTACATTATATCTATGTCTATCTATAGCTATCATCTAAATATATAGAGATGATATATATGTGTGTATATATATATATCATCTAGATATATAGAGAAAGAAAGAGAGAGATTAATTTTAAGAAATTGGCTCNCATTTCTGTCTATATATCTACATTATATCTATGTCTATCTATGTCTATCTAGAGCTATCATCTAAATATATAGAGATGATATATATGTGTGTGTATATATATATATCATCTAGATATATAGAGAAAGAAAGAGAGAGATTAATTTTAAGAAATTGGCTCACGTGATTATGGGAGCTAGCAAGTCCAAAATCTGCAGGGTGGGCTAGCAGGCCGGGGACCCAGGGAAGAGTTGGGGTTAAGTCCAGATGCCATCTGTCTTTGGCAGGATTCCTTCTTAATCAGGGAGGTCAGTCTTTGTTCTACTAAGGCCTTCAACTGATTGGATGAATAATGTTTGACCAAATATCTGGGTACCATGGGCCTAGCCCAGCTGACAGATAAAATTTACCATCACAGGTGCTCGCTGCTCTTTCTAGTGAAAGCACTTTGGACCTTTGATTATATCATGCCTCACCTGCGTATGCAGTCAACACCAGCTACATCCAGTGGGTGGGTCCAGGAGGACAGGCATCAGCCCACACCACCCAGGGGAAGCACGCAGTGCTTTTGCTGCTCTATCAGATCAGCATGTCTGACCTGACAAAGGGAAGAAGTCCGAAGACGGTAATGAACTGTAACACACACATTAGAAGAGAAGAGAAGGAATACCAGCTAAAAAGATGGAAGTAAATGTACCCTAGGCTGGGCACTGGGAATAGAATATTAAAATGGAAAGATTAGGGGCACCTGGGTGACTCGGTTGGTCAAACAGCTGACTCTTGATTTCAGCTCAGGTCATGATCTCAGGGTCATGAGATCGATCCCCACGTTGCGTTCTGTGCTCATTGGGTCATATGCTTGAGATTCATTCTCTCTCCATCTCTCTCTGCCCCTCCCCATACTCGTGCTCTCACCCTCTCTCTTTAAAGTAAATAAATAAATCTTAAAAAAAAATGAAAAAAATAAAAAATAAAACGGAAAGAATAAATATGCTGCAACAGATCAATCTCACTGACAGGAGTTTGAGTGAAAGAAGCCAGGAACAAAAGCTATATACCAGAAGATTCCATTTGTATCAAATAATAATAATAATAATAATAAGCAGGCAGAATCCATCTATGATGTTAGAATGCAGGATGGCAGCTGCCCACATGGGCTTTTGGGGTTTCCATGTACTCTCCTGTTGAGCTCAGTGCTGGATACACAAGTGGGTTCTGCTTGGAAAATTTATCAAGCTATATTTATTCTGTATACACTTATCTGAAGGTATATTATATATGAATAAAAATCTAAATTTAAAAGGCACAAGTAACAAGGAAATGCAAGTGGGAATGAGAAGAGAGAGGATGGAGGCAGAAACAACGATTATGCTGTCAAATCACAGGCGCTACACACTGTTTTATCTGCTCTACAATATTTTAATACGAATTATGCTAGTATTATAGACTTACTATTTTTAATTACGGAAGTAAAGAGACCTTTAAAAAGACTGACAATATCCATTTTTGACAACCAATTAGGTAACAGGACCTCAGGACCCTGGAGGTCCTGAACAACGAAAGCTGTGGCTTTCAAAGCCATTAGCACACCAAACGCCTGTTCTAGGATAGGTGAACAAATGTCCCACAGAATTCCAGAAGAACTCGGTTAAGCTAGATAGATTTCCTTTTAGGTGGAAAAGTGGGAATACTTCAACACAAACAGAGGCACTATGCTAGCAAGAATAAAAAGTGTGCTGGGCTCTTCAACAGTCTTCAGAAGGACAATGTTGACTCCCTCCTGGGGTTGACCAGATGACCTCAAAGGTCTTTCCTGCTCATCATGTTTGATAATTTCTGTATTCATCACACTGTGTGAAATATCCACTCAAATCATTACTATAATACATTTTTATGAGTTAGTACTTTTCTTCCATTCTTAGCTTCTCCTTTAACAAGGGAAACAGAGACCTCAATGCTCATAAGCAAATCACTGTTTTGTTTGGTCTGAAGTCAGATGGGAGGCCTCCAAGGAAAACTCCCTTTTAGCATTTTCCAATTAGAAAGTGCTGCACACTGCACTAAGAAACCATGTTCTTTCCCACTTTCCATTTACTTTTATTGCCATTATTTATCTGAGAGGATCATATTTCAAGAAAGACTTTTTCCCTAACCAAAGGGAAAAAATACATTTCTTTATAAAGGAAAAAAAAAAAAAAGTCCAGCAAACCCAGATCCAGTAGAATGTCTATCATTTTCAAGGCATGACATTTTTTAAGGAGTTTTGAATAAGAGGATATTAAGAACAGTGGTAGCTTACAAAAGCAGCTTGCTGGATAAAGACCTATTTGGAAAGGCTTTTTAAAAGTGCCTTATTTACCCAGTGGAGCTGTCAGGTTACCATGTTTACTCAAGGGAAGGAAGGTTTTCTTTCTTTCTTTCTTTCTTTTTTTTATAATCTGGCCTACGCTTTTCTTAAAACAGGCTATTGACCGGAATCAATGCAGAGTGGCCTAAAAGACACAGAATGGCCAGGCCTCGCTGGTACCTAAATAGTCCGCACAAGGTCATGCCTTCCCTCGGTATTGGAAGCTATTTTTGAGTGGCTTATATGGAATGTGAATCGCTAGAGGCCCAAAGTATAGATAAGACACATTTAGGGATGAGAAAACCACTCCAAAAAGCCCCCTGAACTCATCAGGTTTGCCTCCAACACTTAAAGAAACATAAACACATTTTGCATGCCCAGTGTGATACGCTTTTATTAGTAAAGCTATTTATAATTGCATTTTTTATGTCTGTGACTGATGGTTCATATGATTTAAGCAAAATTGAATAATAAATATAATTGATTTGTCCTCTTCTTTCTCAGCGGGGCAGATTGATACTGTAGTCTGTGATTTGCTCTTTTGTCAGAAGTGTCCAGAAACGGTTCCAGAGGACTCAGTGCAGATCTATGCCCTATTCCTTAGTGGAAGCAGCAGTTAGTTTCGAGTGCAGGGTAAGATCAAGCGTGGATAGGCTGCTGTAACTGACATGCCCCCAGTCTCAGTGGCTTCACACCACAGGGATTTACTTCTTCCTCAAGCCAAGTGTGCCGTGACTTTGGGAAGCTCCTCCTGGTAGCAACCTGGCAGTCCACACTGCCTCCTTCCTGGGGCTTGACCATGTCAACTCAAGGCTTTTTTCACAGCTAGCACAGCAAGGCCAGCAGCGAGACCTAGCACTCTGCTGGTAACCCCTTGAGCAGAACTAGCTACATGAGTCCAACCAAATGGAAGTGTCCGGAAAGTGGAATTGCCCTGTGCCTGGAAGGGCAGGAAGGCCAGATAGAGAAGCCCCAGACATTTTGTCACAGTAGGAAAAAGGAAGCAATCTAATTATTCACCTTTTGGATAGGAAATTGCATGTGGGTGCGTGTGTGTGTGTGTGTGTGTGTGTGTGTGTGTGTTTGGGGGGCTGCTGTGTGACAGTGGTAGTTATTCTTCTTTTCTGAAAATGAATTTTAAGTGATCTTTTTTTTTTTTTTAAAGATTTTACTTATTTATTTGACACAGAGAGAGACAGCCAGCGAGAGAGGGAACACAAGCAGGGGGAGTGGGAGAAGGAGAAGCAGGCTCCCAGGGGACTTGATCCGAGGACCCTGGGATCACACCCTGAGCCAAAGGCAGATGCTTAATGACTGCGCCACCCAGGCACCCTGAATTTTAAGTGGTCTTGAGCCTAGATAATGTATACATGGTTGACCATGAGAAAGTGTGGGTTATGCTACCAGAACATAGAAAGTTGTCAATTTAGTTGATTATATATATATATTTTTTAAAGATTTTATTTATTTATTTGACAGAGATAGAGACAGCCAGTGAGAGAGGGAACACAAGCAGGGGGAGTGGGAGAGGAAGGAGCAGGCTCATAGCAGAGGAGCCTGATGTGGGGCTCGATCCCATAACGCCAGGATCACACCCTGAGCTGAAGGCAGACGCTTAACCGCTGTGCCACTCAGGCACCCCTAGTTGATTATATTCTTATTCTTTCAGTTGATTGATTGAATAGGAGGTTTGTAAAGATATTTAAAGCTAAAATTTTTTAAATGAAAAAGAAAACACTTTATATAGGTAGAGAAAAACAACATCTGATAAGGCTTTTCTATACAATTCTACAACTGGTTCTCAACCAAGGACAACTTGCTCCCCAGGGAACTTTTGTCAATGTCTCAAGATGGTTTTTGCTTTCACAGCTGTTGGGGGAGGCATTACTGACATCTAGGGGGTGCAGGCCAAGGATTGTGCTAACCATCCTACGATTCACAGGAGAACCCTAACAATAGAGAATAGCCTGACCCAAAACATCAAGTGTTAAGATTGAGGACCCTTAACCTTAGGCTCCAGGTTGCGACTTTAGTGGTCTCATTGTAAGCATGTTCTTCCTGATTTAAGTTTTTCCATTTACAGCAGATAACATATTTTCATATCTTGTATATTTAAAGATTAATAAGTAAGAAATTACATGGGGTAATTGGGTAAAGAAAGACATTGTGACACTTGGGTGGCTCAGTTGGCCAAGAATCTGTCTTCGGCTCAGATCATGATCCCGGAGTCCTGGGATTGAGCCCCATGTTGGGCTCCCTGCTCAGCAGGCAGTCTGCTTCTCCCTCTCCCTCTGCCCCTCCCCCTGCTCGTGCTCTTTTTCTGTCTCTCTCTCTCCTCTCTCTCTCGCAAATAAATAAATAAAATCTTAAAAAAAAAAAAGAAATTACAGCCATTGAATGACTATGGGTCACAGAGGCAGAATTCCCATACACCTAAAACATCACAAACACTGAGAGGTACTTGGTAATGTCACTTATTCATTCAACAGACTTGCAGACGTTCCCTGAGCACCTGTCATACTGCCCCATGTTAAGCACCAGCTGTGTGGAGATGAGCAAGGCAGAGAAATCACACCCAGGGACCAAGCCTGAAGCGAATGCATAAACGTGTGTATCATGTGCGCACACACACATACATACGTGAAAACCAATAGATACTGTTTGAATGAAAGAATGGGTAAACCAATAGATCTCAGTCTGAGGAGGTAAGGAGCAACTTTTCAGGCACAGAGACATGCACAGGGCAGGGAGGAGAGGCAGATCATAAGGAATGGCTCCACTTGCAGGTGGAATGGACTCAGACTGCTGCCTCACGGAAGAGGGGGGAAAGTAAGGACGAAGGGAATGACTTTCAAAAGTGTGAGGTTCAGAGAGGAGGGAAGAGAACACAGAGAGCTAAGAGGATCACACAGGCTCTGACAAGCGGGGTGACCTGTCCGGAGTTAGATCATAGGTCCCAGGAGCTCAAGTAAACTGTGACTGGCTTCGGGCTGGGGGCTCCCTGATGTCCCTCTACCCTCCCCACTCCACTAAGTGCAGAGCAGGAATTTGAGTCTAGCTTTGTAACACCCCAGGGCGTGGCTCCCGCTGAGGAAAAGGTATTCATCTAAATCTACTTTAATTCAAGAGCAAAATCTTTCATAAAAATGTTAGGAAGTTGTTTGCGAAACTTAACTAGACACAGTATTTTGCAGTCACAGCCTCACGAATGGGCAAAGCAAGACCGTCACATTTTGTTTTGATTTTCTGGGATAAAATTCACATTATATAAGTTCGCCCTATTAAAGTATCCAGTTCAGTGGTTTTTAGGAGATTTTCAAAGTTGTGCAACCATCACAACTGTCTAATTCCAAAATCTTTTTATTGCAGAAAGAAACCCCATACCTGTAAGCAGTCACACTCCATTCTTCCCTCCCCTCAGCCCCTGAAAACTGTTTAAAATCTATTTTCTGTCTCTTTAGATTTGCCTACTTTGGACATTTCATGGAAATGGAATCATACAATGTGTGGTCCTCTGTGATTGGCTTCTTTTTCTTGGCATAACGTTTTCAAGCTCATCCATATCGTAGCATGGGTCACTGTTCCATTTCTTTTGTTGTCAAATAATTTCCTGTGCATATGTATATCACTGTTACGGACTGGTTGTTCCCCCCAAATTCATGTGCTGAAGTTCTAACTCCCCGGCTACCTTAGAATATAGTCGTATTTGGAGATAAGGTCTTTAGGGAGATAATTAAGTTAAAAGGAGTTTTTTATGTTGAGCCTGAATCCAATATGAATGGTGACCTGATAAGAAGAGGAAATTTGGACACAGACATGTGCACGCACAGAGGAAAAGACCACGTGGGGACACAGGGAGAAGATGGCCATTCTGCAAGCCAAGGAGAAAGGCCTCAGAAAAAAATCATATCTGCCAACACCTTGGTCTTGGCCTCCAGAATTGTGAGAAAATAAATTTCTGTTGTTTTTCCACAGAAAATAAATTTCTGTGGAATTTTGTTATGACAGCTCTAGCAAAGTCATTGAACGACCACATTTTGTTAATCCATTCATCGACTGATGGACATTTGGGGATCAAATGCTTTTTTTAAGGCACATTCCATCTGGCTCTGACATGCCAGATCCATTTCAGTGTGTCTTCAGGGCTCTGGAAGCTCCATCGAGCCCATCTGCGGGAGCTCGTAGGGTGTAAATCAGCACGGCGGACTGGTTTCTCATCTTGCTTTCTCCAAGATGAAGACACAGGCACACATACTGTACTGTGATTTTAGAGCCCTGGAAATGCTCATTTGCACAAAAGTATTTCTCTCACTGCTTTGGCAAGGCGCTACTTACACGCTTGTCTAGCTGTATTGACTCCAGAGGAAGGTTCTGGTAAAGAGTAACACCTGAGATGTGCATGGGTTTGTATAAAGTCTCCATGAAAATATATGTTCTCGCCTGCAACAGGACTGTGCTGTGTGGACACCTGGTCTCTCCCCAGCAGAGATTACAGTCAAGTCCATTACCATATGGGAAAGCTGGCCACTCCCTGCCAACTGGGATAATACAGAGGATTAACTGATCTTGGGGGAGGTTATGATACACGGAGGCAGAGACTCAGGCTCAAGGCAACTGAAAGGGCCCAGAAGGCTCTGTGTGGACTAGGGCAGCCAGGGCAGTCCAGACTAGTGAGGAATGCAGAGCAAGAAAGAGCAAAATACTGCACAATTACCTATAACTTTATAACCTGCTTTTGCACGTTTACTGACTTCATCTCCATACGTGCAAGAATATAGCTATATATGAACGTAAGTAGTGAAGTGCATTATGCCTGCTCTCAATTTCAAGAGAGATAGAGGATGACCAGGCATTACTGCAGATTGTAAAGGAATGTTCCTCTCTGCCCTTGACCTGAGGCAAAAACCAAATTCCCCAAGCTTCACCATGGATGATGACAGCTGCCTATTTTCTTCATGTGGTTCATTTTCTCCTATTAGGAAACCCTCGGGGTGGCTGAGTGAGGGAGAAAGTGGAAAGGAGGAGATGTTCTTTGCCTATTGGCATACAGTCTGGGCTGAGTGTCATGAGGAGGGTGAAAGGTGATGGGCAACAGGTAAAGAGACACATCGCAACATTGACACTTTCTGTGTGAGGGTGCGAATCATACGTGTATAGCTGATATTACGCTGCTACTCCAGCCAACCTTTTATGAGATCTTGGATACTCAGGGCTGTTTGTGTAATTGCTTCTTGTAAATGAGCTCCTACCCTGCAACACTTTACAGTAAACCACTTTCCTTTGCCATCTGGTATCCAGTTGTTTTAACCGGGTTTCCAGGATTTGCATCAGTCATTTCCAAGAACCTTTTTAACCTTCACGAAATGGAATAATTGAAGTCTATCCTTTCAACTTCACATTCACTTGAGAAAGCCTCTGAAATCAAGGAACGGAGAAGGCTGAAGGACGGGCTGAGATGATCACCAAAGGGCTCAGCTCTTCTCCCTCTGAGATGGTCAGAAATGCTGCCTTTGAGATGAGGGCAACCCAAGGCTGGATGGGTTCTCACCTCTGCTGTGGGCTCATTTGGACAAAAAAGCTCTCTCGTGATGGGGAGACGGAGAGGTTAGTGAGCTGGGAAAAGGAGCGCGCTTCCCTTGACCCCATCTAGAAATCCTCTCTTGGTAGCAATTGGTGTGTCTCTGCCCCTGCTTCTCCATCACTCACCCTTTCCTCTCCTGCTTGAACTGAGCTCCCTGCCTTGCCCAGAGGTAGAGGGAAATGAAGAGAAATCCGAACGTGTACACCTTGCTACTTCTCTTCGACAATTCCTGTTTCACTGAATAGTGCAGGGGTGGGAGCCTGGAGCCCTGAGTAAGATGGGGGCGGGTTACCCACATTCTCCAAGCATCCAGAATAGAAAACCTTCAGTTGCAGGTAAGTCTATCATTCAAAGCATTTTCTATTCCGCTACCTGGTCACCTCGTATCGTCCCCATTTCTAGTCCCAATCATAGTAGATGCAGAGAAGCCTCCAGAGGCCAAGTAAAGGGAAGCTTTAATTACAAATAAACTTTCCACCTTTCCTGAGAAAGGCTTTCCAACCTGCCTGTTACTTACATCTTAATCCCATAACGACCGGCTAGCCCCTTGAACAGTAGCACAAATTCATTTCTGACTCAAACGAACCACATTTTGCTTGGGTCATTCTGAGTATTTTCTGATTAATAATTCTCGTGGCCCCCAAATAACTGAATTTGGAAGCTTTTTTTTTTTTTAATGTATCAAAATGTTTTGAGCGTTTCAAATGCTTTCCTAAGGAAAAGTTCCCACTCTCATTTCTCTTCCTGTCTTTCACATTCTGGCTTCTGATTGTTGAGAACTCAGGGTTTGGGGGGAAAGCATGGAATACGTTCATGAGAAAGAGCTCAATCTATGGAATCTGAATAAAACTGGATGCTTACAGCCCATCTCAAGGAGGGTACACACCCAAAAGAGACAAATATCCAGCCCCACAGGAGAAGTGACCAGTAGTGCAGTTCTTGCTCTGTCCTTGTTTGGGAAATAGGGGATTATCATCGTATCATCCAACCAATCTTCCTGGACATGCACACGCTTTTCTCTCTAAAGCCCCGCTCTCCATAACATTGGCTTGCCTTACTGTCCGCTCCCTGTACGGGTTCCCTGACCTCTACCCTCTCTGCCTCTTCAGTAGTTCTCCCACCTCCCTACCCCGCATGACGGATCTTGGCGAACTCTGCAGCAGCCCCCTCCCCACTTCCCACGACAGAGGTCTGGTGGTGGGTCCAGCAGACCCAGGATCCTACCTCCTTAGAAGGCTGGGGTAGGATTGGTGATGTGGGTACTTGCAGAGGAATATTCTCCAATTCAGTGGAGGCAAGGAGCCCCTGCCCACTCGGAGGGGGATGCAGCTCAGTGAGCTGTTTTCAGGATCTCAGGGCACTTTACAGGTTCCTTATAGTCATCTCCTTACAGATTCAAGACTTCAGTTCAGAGCTGCCCTGTATGTAGGTTGCTCAGTGCCTGACGGGCTCCTTGTTAACTGCATCGTATTAGGTGAGGGAGGAGGACAGGCTTCCTAGAAAATCTACGTTTTCCCTTTCCTTCTTCGTTGTATCCATTTTCCTGGCTTCTTTAAGCCACACGAGAAAATGTATCTTTGCACCCAAAAAGAAATCTCAGGATGCAAAATATTGATAGGTTTGAGCAACAGTTTTTATTGTGTTGCTTTCTGTTAATGAAATTAAGCAACGCTTCATTTGCAGTGTTTCCTAATACCGTCCCCTAAACCGGCAAGCAGAGACTGCGTTTTTAAGTTTGGACACCTGGCTACCCAGGGGCGGGGCCCTCCTGAGCGTTAAACGCTGCAGGATTTCATGCTAAGGAAACTGAGGGGTTCAGGGAGAAAGCAGGTCCTATCATCAAAGCCAACATGGAGAAGATCCACGCGGGAGGAGCAGGTCCCCTTAGGGAGTCTGTGGTTCAAGCCAACGTTCTCCGCTCTGGTATTGAATTTCACCCAGATGAGCTTCTGAACAGTAGGACTCATCGGAGATGTTGACGGCGAAGTTCTGGAGGAAGGGGATGCGGCCGTCATAGGCTCGCCAAAGAGGTCCTCCAAGAACTGCACTGAAGACCTTCGTTCGTTCTCAGTTTGACGTGCGTGCTCAGAGATGGCATCCGAGAGCAACAGGATCAGCAGCGCGGACGGCAAAGCCTGGTTTAGAGCAACTGTTCTGTCGAAGCCGTGTCGGGACTCCAGTACATTCATCCGGCACCTTTACCGGGAGCGATGTCTTTCTTCGGTCAGGCACCAAATGTGCTCTAGCCACTGGCTTTACTGGAGGAAACGGCTTCTGTGGGGGAGCTTGGCGGCTCGCCTGCTGGGCACCTTCCCGTGTTTGTCTGGGTGTGAGTCCCCTTTAAGGAGGGACTGGATCCATCATGAATCGCAGCCTGTGCTCAGCCCATGTCCAGTGTAAGCAGAGCAGGCCTGGCTTTTGACTGCGTGGTGTTCCAAGTCCACGTTTTGCTGAGAAATATTAAGTGTAACCAAATATTACAGGGAACACACTGTTCCTGCTCTATTTCCAGGGCATCTGATCAATGGGAAAAATGAGACGTAGAAATAAACAGAAAGGACAGAGCATGGAGCAGGCAACTGGGCTCAAAGGAAAACTGAGTAAAGCGGAGGAAATGATTTTCAGAGTAAATACAGATAACTGGGGCGATGCTATACAGAGAAGAAACGTCTGTCTGTCCTGCTCTGGGTCCAGGTTGAGCCAGGGAGTGTGGTGGGGCCGTGCGGCGCATTTTCCTCTAGGACTGAACATTTTCCTCAGTAAGCCCAGCTGTCAGAGGCGATGCCAGGAAGCGGCGAGACGCAATGCAGTTGGGCAAGGAGGTCGAACGTCCAGGAGAAAGCAACCCAGTAGCATGGGAGCTGACAGACTGCGGCCAGCAGGACAGGCAGCCTTGGGGCCCTGGCTTCGTGGGGGCAGTGGATCCTATCTTTGAGGCACATGTGGAGAAGATCCACCAAGAGAATGGGGAGCCCTTGGGGACTCTGTCCTTTAAGCCAGTGGTGTCCCTCTCGGGAGCCTTCCCTACATCAGCTCCTGGCACATGGGGACAGTACGTGACACAGGCTGCTTGCGAAGTCCCAGTGCTTGCTCTCTAGACCTTCGTGGTTCTCCTTCGTTGCGAGGCCGTCTGTGCCTCGCGGGGTGTGGAGCAACGCCCTGGCCTCTCATCCCGAGATGCCCGGAACACCTCCCCGCAAACTCTGACAAACCAAACGTATCTTCAGATGTTGCCAGAGAGCTTCTGGGGGACACAAGCCCTCCATGACTGAGCACCATGCAAGCGGCCAGACCTAGAAAGTCTTCGTAGACTGTCTAGGATTGCACAAGAAATCGATGCCAAGCCAGACCTGGAACCTGTACACTCAGACCTTTGAAGGCATCCAAGGCTTTGCCATGAGTGGAGCGTCAGCCCGAGCAGAACAGCGCAGAGAGCTCCATCCTGGGTTCGAGCTTGGGCTCCATGCTTGACTTACTGTCTACGTGAGACTGGCCACCTTCCCCTATTTTTTCCCCATGTCTTTATCTGTAGAACAGCTTTGAGGAGAACAATGTACCTCAAATGGGGTCGGGCATGGCCAACAAGATCAGCCAAGGCAAGTGTGCAGGTGCTCGAAGGGCTGGTCTGCGCCTTCTCTACCTTCCACTGCGTTTTCTAGCTAATAAACTGCTTTGAGTGTCCTTTGCTTCGATGGTCCCCTCTCCTTGGAATCCCCTTCCACCAACTTCTTCATGTGACCCACTCCTTCCTGTGCATTGAGCCACATTATAAATGTCATCCCCACAAAGCAGGTTATGGGTACCCCTGCTGTGACCCCAGAGCAGCCCCAGAGCCCTGGGTTGACCATATTAAATGTGTTGAAATGTCTGTGTTTGCGTCTGTCTTTCTAACCAGACCTTCTAAGAGCAAGTAGGTCAGGGAGCCTGTATAATGAATGTATAGAGCCCCATGGCACTGGGGGAAGGGGTTGCATTTTGCTAGGCAGACATTGGAACGGCGGGGAGCCTGCTGGCTGGAGACAGCCTTGTGAGGAGAACTGGTTGAGTTGTGGGAGAGCAAGGAGAGTGGAAGTCAGCTGGAAGGCATGACCGCCATGCTGCCCCCCTACAGGGGCCTCCATGACACTTTTGTACTCAGTTTACCAGCCAACGGGAGGCTCTCCTATGGCTTTGGGAGGGTGTGGTTGTGGTGGCTCGATCAAAACTCTGCCATGAGCATTCACCTCGCAGTGGTGTGCAGTACAAATTGGATTAGACAAGGTCTGGAGGCAAGGAAAGATTAGTTAACAACTTAAGTAACTGCAGGAGAGAGGTCACGGGGCCAAAAGTCTAAACACAGCTGTAAAGCATCTTAGGTTAGTAAGTGTTACTTTTAAGAGAAGGGTAACAAATGATGGGCCACTGATTGTTTCCGGAGATGAAAGAGAGGAGGAGCCCTCAGAAGCCGTGTGAGTATTTTGGTGTGTGAGAAGGTGGTTCTGCCAGTGAGGATTATTGCGTGGGGAAGGGGAATGTCAAAGACAGTTCTGGAGTTCGCGGGAGATCTTTACATGATCGATATGGCCCTTCCCAGCGAGGGGTGGTTTGGTGCCCTGACTGAAGTTGGAATGAAGCCAGTGGGGGGGGGGATGGGAAGGCTGGTAGAGATCAGACCTAAGCTCCTGTGTCTTTATTCTGGGAATTGGAACGACTGCGCAGTGTTTGAATTAGAAATCTCAAATAATGTCTCTGATCAGTCTCCCTCTTATCTTTAGGGAGAAATATTGAAGGTAGTAACCTCTACAACGGATGGGGGGCTGGTATTTGAGGACTGAGTGGAGAACAAACCATACCAGAGCTAAAGCGCCTTGAAGATTTTGGAGAGAAGAGGGTGTAAACACCTGCTTGCATAGGTCCCCACAGCTCTGAGACTTGTACTCATCCTGGAGGTAAGGGCCCATCTCGCCTCCTTCTGGACCTCATTTAGAAAGTCTTGCTCAGGCTATAAGTGGGGTGTCCTCAGTCCTAGCCACATTTTCATCTTTGAGTCTCGTATCAATATTTGTAAAATCAAATAATGAATTCAAAGTCGCCTTACCTGGTCTTGTGTCGGAAGCCTGGGTCCGAGCCTGGGATCAGAGCCTGCTGCGGGTAGCTCGCTGCTGCTCAGAAGGGACAGAGAGGCCTCCACCCCAGACATGGCCTCTGACATTCGGATCAAGTAAGAAGAGCTGGTGAGTAGCTAACAAGAGAACACAAAAGCCGGTCTCAACTCCAAAGTCAACGCTTACCGTGCTCTCCTCCCCAAGTGCAGCTGTGGTCTGGCCAGCTAGGAGCCTTGTGTGATCTCCGCGGAGTCTGGCAGGAGAAAGCAAATGAGCTGCTGGCCTGGGCTAGGCCCTTTGCCCTCACCTGGGCTTTCAGAAAGGGAGCTGGTGTCCTGAATTATTCATGCCTGCCTAAGTAAAGGGCTGCAGAAAATAGGAGGAACCCCCTCCCCTCCCATCAGCACAAGGAACAGAGGAGGAGGGAAGCACTTCTTGCAGGGATGGTAGCGAATTTAAACAGAGTGCTCATACAAGAGTTGGGTCAAGGGCAGGCCTCACATAGAGTCTCCTCTCCAGCTTCCTGCATAGAGACCTCTCATTCTGTTTCTGAAATTAAGACTGTGATAACGAACTGCAAGGTGCCACAAATTAAAACACTCTGAGCTAACACCAAAGCGGACACAGTGCTAATGTTTGCAAATGAAACACCTACAAAAAAGCCGTTTAAGAGACAAAAGAAAGAAGGAAAGGAACAGCCCATGTTTTCCGTATCTGGCCTGATTCAATGAGTGAAGGAAGGGGGTTCTCTGCAGGATCCCTGCCAAATAGAAGAATGATGTAGGACATGGGAAGGATGGATGAAGTGGTAGAGAGAAGGAATGGTATGACTCCAGTGATGGCAGGCGACAGGTCAGATGGGAAACGCTTGATTGTGTTTGCCCTTACAGTTGCTGCCACGGGGCCATGGGCCAGGGTAGGCAGTGAAAACGTGGTGCTCCCATCACAGGCATGGTGAGGCCACTTCTCAGTGGGGTCCCTAACTACAGATTGAGCTGCCACCAAGGGGCTTCTCCCTGCCACCGAGGGGCTCCTCAGAAGGTCCCATGCTCCTATGAAGCTTTGTGCGTTGAACCGACGTGTCCAGAGAGCCTACTGCGTGCTGGGCTCAAGGCGTCCTGCCTGTGCTAGATGAATAAACCATGTTTAAGGAGTTCACAGTTGAGTCATAGGAGCAATTGAGAATATATGACTGTTGGCTTAAGCACCTCCATTTACTTTGAGTAACGGGAGTTAATTGAACACATTTCGCACTTCCCCACAGCCCTTACCAAGCCTTCGGAGGTTTGAGAACATTGTTGCTGCCAAATGCAGCCCACCGGGGACAGATACTATGTGTAAAAGAATAGTTTTGCATCCTCTGCATAGAGTTGGTTAGGAAATGACATTGAAAGAAGGGAGCTTATGAAATAAAAATAAGATGTTAAATGCTGAGAAAGGTCTACATTGGCAAGGACACAACCGTCTGTTCCTTTGACAAATACTCCAGCACGCTCACATCTAAGATACTGGTGAGGTGCTAACTCTTAAAATAAGGTACAGGAAAGTGTGGAAGGGGCACCCAGCTCATCCAGTACTTTCTCAGGCAGCATGGAAGATCAAACTAAAAATCAGAATGCAACACAGCGTGCTGAACACTGCATATGCCAGTGGTCCAGATAATTTGTGCTGGAACCTTTCCAAGCCATAAAGGGTAAATCCACAGAGGGGAAAGATGAGTCTGAGATCCTGAAAGGTCGTTGAAATTTCCAAAGCAGAAATGGAAGGGAGGCGCATCCCGGGCTGAGGAGGGAAGTTGAGGGTGGGGGTGGGAAGCAGAACAGGGAGGAGTCTGCGCAGCCTTGGGAATATTTAGTCCCATGTGGCTGTCCCTCAGCAGGTGTGTCCTCTTCTCTCTGGGCTGCTGCTCCCAGGGTGGTCCAACCACCACCGTCCTATCTTCCTGCTGGATGCCCCTGGAGGTTCTTTGCTGCTGCCTGCTCACCCCCGGAACACAGTCTCCATGGAGTGGCTGGAGTGGTCTTATCTGAGCATAACTTAGATCATGCCATGCACCCTTAAAAAAGAGGCCCGCATACTTCTCACAATCCTAACTTCCCCCTCTCTCCTGTCTGCTGATTCCGCCCTTGTCTCAATGGGTTTCTTTCTGCTCTTTGCACTGACCACGTTCGTGCCCCCGTGAAAGGTTGCAGACTCAATTTGCCAGGAATGGCCTTCCCTGACCCTTTGAATATGGGTTTCTTCTCGTTTATCCACACAATGACTACTTACTGAGTGCTCTTCTATACCACCACTGGAGCAGATAATGGGGATACAGATTCAGGGAAGTTTCTGGAATGCCACCTCCTCAGAGGAAGCTTTGGCCCCTCTCCATGGAGAGGTGCATCCTTGCCCTTCCCACCCTGTTTGTTTCCTTCATGATATTTCTCACCAGCTGTACTTATTGGGTGCCTTTATTTGTTTGTGTGATTGTTGTCTTCCCTGGTAGAAAGTGAGCCCCGTAAAGACAGGCATAATGTCTTATTTTTTGTCCTCAGCCCTAGCAGAGAACTGGGCACATCGAAGGCCCTCAATAAATATATGTTTAATGAATGGATGAGTAATGAGACATGAAGTCTGGAGAGGTTGATGAGGACCCTATTTTGGAGAGGGAAACCTTAGGGGAAACCTCAACTATAGTCATTTATACACTCAGCTCCCTCTACATGCTTACGGACACCAAAGAGAATAAGGCGGAAAAGAGACCTGGTATCCTGGGGCTTACATTTTAGACCAGTGTTGTCTGGTAGAACTTTCTGGTCATGATAGAAGTGCTCTGTATCTGCTCCGTCCAGTATGGTAGCCTGCATATTGCCAATGAACACTTGAACTATGGTTGGTGAGACTAAGGACCTGAACCTTCTGTTTCATTTCGTTTTATTTAATTTAAATTTAAACTGCCATGTGCAGCTAGCTAGTGGCTGCCATATTGCACAGTAGAATTCTAAGTGACCACACAGCTGCCTGACGAGGTGTACTTCTGTGTCTTTCATTTAAAAAAATAGCCGAAGTCTTAGTTTTACTAAGTCTTACTTTGTCTTATTACTGGTTCTTATTAATTTTATTAACAGTGTCAGTGATAGGGCAGTGTAAGTAATTGATTCAAGTCTTTTGGACAAATGGTAACTCTTTTAGGCTTTGCTTCTGACACTGCCCCTCTCCCCTGACCCCGTTAGCCAGCCCAATCCTCCTTTCGGGTGGCATCTGGGCACAGAAGGTAGCCTCCGTGTCCTCATGGCCACAGTGAGGTGAGGGCCTCGCACCTGGATATGGGTTTTTCTTTTCTTCTCTGGCTCCTCCTGACTTTTCAAACATGTCCTGATCCTACCCGGTCAGGAGATGCCCTGCTGACACTAGTCACTGAGGTCCACAGCTGACAATGTCCAAGCATAGGCAAGACATATGACCTTTCTTGGAATCCCCTGGAAGTCACTGGCACTGCAGACCTGCTGCGCCTCAGCCCCAGCACCCTGCTCTTGCCTTGGGCTGTCCACCTGGCAGACTCACCCACAGGGAGCCATTGCCTTAACATGGCCGCCTCTCCTGAAACCCTCCCTGGGAGCATAACGTACATAATACAAGAACCAAGGAGGCTGGGTGCTCTGTCTCAGGTCTTAAACTTAAATTCTGGTTCTTCTCCTGCTTACTATCCTATGTTTAATCCTGCACAGGGTGATGGCACAGGCCTCTAGCTGACACAGGTTGGTTCATGCCCTGAGCAAGTTCCCACTTACAACATGGTGAGTTCTAAGCACCATATATTCCTGCAAAAGTCTGAATTCTCAGGCTTCCACATTAGAGTGTCATCTCTCTCCTCTTCCCCTTTTGAGAAATGCTTCAGTGTTTGAACTGCTTGGCTAAGGTTAGGATATCTGCAGGGACCAATTCACACAGGACTTGGCAACTCTCAAGGGATGGGCAGGCCTCACTTCTTGTGGAAGACCCATAGAGGCCACGTAGCCCATTCCCAATGGACGGGCCTCCCTGGCTGTGCTGGGGTGACCTTCCCTCTCTGCAGTTCCATGACTGCTCTGCAGGCACTGGCTGGACTTCCGTGTGAGTTTTGGCTACATGGGGCAACTGAGGTCCTAAAAAGACAATTTTCTAATAAGATTTGTTAACTGATTTGTTTATGACCATCTACTGATTACCCTTGCAGGCCCTTGGCCCTGCCAGAATTTGCTTCCTAAAGCCCATGAACTCCAAAGAGAGCAGGAATGGGTTTTCTATAACACATGTTTCACAGACTCCAGTAAGTGAAGGAAGAATGGATCACGAGTGGTCCAGACAGCCAAAGGCACATAGGGGGTTAGCTTCTGCAGGATCTCACGTCACTAAATGACCAGAGGCCAAGAGCACTGCACAGAGAGATGGAAGAGGCTGGGGCCCACAGCAGCAATCCCAGGAGAAGGGGGACTGGATCCGGGCATTTGGGGGGTGGGGACTCCATAACAAAACAGAGCAGAGGGACTCATCAACACATGTCCTGTCATCATAGAATCATGACCTCAGACTGGGAAGCACCCTAGGTTCCATCTAATCTACCCTGTCACCCCTCTTAGATGCTTGCTTCTGTGAGTCATCTGGGTAGATAAGATAACAAATGCCCTCCTAGAGTCAGCAGCTGATGCTGCCAATATGGCCGCTTCTGCTGAATTTCAAAACGTTGGGGGGTAGGCCACAGGAGAATTGGCGTTGCAAAGGCACTCCAATGGCATTCCAATGCTCTCCTTGATGTCTTTTCTTCTTTCAGTCCATCACCCCTTCCTCAGCACTGGGCAGTGAGTGTTTGCTCCTAACTGCATCCCAGGCAAAGGGCCACAGGCAGGCCTTCCGTCTGAAGCCCAAGACCCCAGCCATGCCTCATGTTGCCACATCTGCTCCCTCACCGGAGCACTCTCACCACTGGGATGCAGCCAGAGCCCTAGGCTCCAGGTGAGAGAGCATAAGTGAGCTGGACCAGCTCTGATTCTCGGATATTCCTACTCACGGAGGCACTGCTGCTGCTGCTTACCATGCCTCCAGCTGGGCTTCTTTGGAAGGCCAGAAGAAGCAGAACTGGGGCTCTGCTTGCAGACATGATTCCTCCAAGTCAACTTCTAGCCTCACAAGCTCATGCAGAGGACACAAACAAACCAACAGCTATTCGTTCTTACACCATGCTAGAAACATTATGTAGCAAGAGCGGAGTGCACCTTCCTTAATTCTCTGGAACGCTTTGGAAGGAGTAGACTTCTATAGTGACTGTCAGGTTCTCAAGTCATCGAAATCAGGAGCCATACCCAGCCTTGCCCACACCCGCAGTGTCTGAGCCTCTGGTCTGTCATCTGTAAAAGCAGCACTGATACTATCTCCATCCTGGGGCTCAGCTCAGGACATGCACCCCTCAGTAGAGTGCTAAAAGATGGGTGTTGTGACTAGTTTTTCTGGTAAGCTTGCCCCTGTTGGCACCTCAGCACTATCTGAAGGATGTAAAAGGCATGGCCCAAGAATCCCCTTCTTTAGCACGTTTTATCACGAGGTTTTCAGAAAAGAAGCTGAAAACAGTAAACACACAACGGACACCCCATACACAGAAATCTAGTTGCTGCCATTTCCTAAACCACTAGACTCCCATTCCTGTGGCTGTCTTCTTCCACCTGCCCCTGTTTCCTGAAGTGGTGGAGCCATATGGGTGCAGCTTTCTTTCTGGTTTCTGTGGCACGTGACACGTGTCCATGACTCTGACTTTCCCCCAGCCTCAGTCATGGCCAATACCTTTAGACCTTTGGAAATCCCTACTCCCTTTGGCCATGTCCTAGCTTCCTGATTTTATTCACATCTGCCCCTGGTACTCCCAGCCTCAGTCTAAGAGAAAGCAGAGACCCTCAGTCACATTTGGGAGACTCTATTCTTGTATATTCCCTCACTCAGTGTCACCTCCCACCTCCTTGCCTCTTTCTGCATTTCAGAGAGGTACGTCTGGAGAAGTGCCCTCAGAATCTCTCTTTCTCTCTCATCAGTTTGTGGTTCTTCCCTTTCTCTAGTGTTGCCCCCATCCTCCCTGCTTGTGATAAGCTAAGGATACCCTGCTGGATTTTATATTTCATGGCAAACATCTTATCCTTGCTATCATCCTCTGTTATCTGACCCCAGAAATTCAATGGAAATTACTCAATGAAAATGATAGTTAGTTTATGTGCCTGGAAAGGGAGTGCTGAGTGTGTTAAGAGTCAACAGCTCATACTCTTCTGAGAGATAAACAGCTTTTGCTGATTGGCCCCGGATGTGGCAAAGCAATTCAGCTGGAGAGCTGGAGGAGATTCCAACGAGAGCTACAGTAAAAAATAATTCAAACAGGGAGTTCCAGAGTAAACCCAGGGGATGTCCACATGCCGAAGCTTAAAACCTGGCATAGTTGAGCATTAAGACGATGCTAGGGCATTGCAAACACTCTGCATGATTCCGGTTACCTAGAAGGAATGAGATGGGTGTCCAACAAATTGTTCTTGCTAAGTATCAAGGCCAGCAGGAAATTGCCAACATTTCAACCACTCTGCCTTGTGCCTGAGTGAATTCAACAGTACATAACTAAAATTTAATGAGAGATGATATAGTGATAAATTTTGCCTCATCAACTTAGAATTATTATGTCTTAATAACGAAGATCAAATTCCAAGGGACCAGGCTTTCAAGTTTAGTCTTAATTATTATAGATAACTAAGAAGAAGACTCTTTTGTTAAACATACATTTTTTTAAAAAATTGAGGGGCGTACTGTATGGTGACTAACATAATATAATAAAAAAATATTATTATAAAAAAAGAATCTTTAAAAAAAATTAAAAAAAATCGAGGGGCAAGTTGTAAAAATAATGGACTAATCACAAAATAAAACGTGAAGCATTGGTCCCACCAATACTTATCCCAGTGAGTTATGTAAGAGTTCTGTTTAATCCCACTACTGTTCCTAGTGACACACTTAACGGTGTCCCTTCTAGGAGAACTGACTGGTGTGTGCAAAGTACCTTTCCCCTTAGCCATAGATGATTGGACCAGGGGGTAAATTTGGTCCAGCTTGGGCCAATCAACCTCTCTGAGAGTTAGCTAGGGCAACCCAAGGCAGCGGGCTCTGGATTAGGTACAAGGAGAAGCAGAGACAGTCAGTCTGTGGACAAAAAGAAACGAAGGGTATACAGAAATGTGATTCCATGCACTCCCAGAGAGATGGAAGGAGTAACTTGTGTTGATAGCTTTATGGTTCATGGTTTCCGTCTCTTACAAAACCCGACTATACCTCCATCCTGGGATTCTTGAGATGCTTCCACGTGCTTCCAATTATATTGCCTGAATCTTTGGTAATTCAAGTGAGCTTTTGTTCCTTCCAGAAAAAAAAATGAGGAGGAAATGTCCCCCTTTAATGGCTGTATTAGTTAGGGTGTCACTTGCCGTTCTAAGAAACAATCCCTAACATCTCAGGGGATTTCACATGGAATTCACATAATAAAAATATATTCTTTGCCCACAACAGACATGGATGCTCAGTGAGTGGCCTTCCACTTGGTCACCCAGGGGCTCCGGCCCCTTCATCTTGTGGTTCACCATCTCTTAGGGGCTCCTCTAAGGATATTTGATCCTCGTTAGGATATCTGCTTCCAGCTGGCAGGCCAAGAAGGAGAGAGTTGTGGAAAATCGTGGAGAAGTTGTTATGATCAGGCCCACAAAGAGCTTGTATCACTTTTGCCTGGAAGCCAGTCACATGGTCACACTTAGCCACATGGGATGCAGAAAAAGGAATATTTTAGATATGATGAAAAGAATAATAATTTTAAAAATAATGACAATAATAATTATAATAGCTATTGGTTTTTGAGAATTTCCATTTGCTGGGCACTATGTTAGCAGTTAAGCTACTGGCCCAAGCACACACCTTTATATGACTAGTAGTTGGAATCCAGAGCCCAAGGTCATTACCACTGAACAGGACCAAACTCAGAAGTTAACTGTATGTGTGAGGCAAGAAGCCCAGGCTAGTTCCCTTAAGAATAAGAGACCACATCTGAAGGGGGCCTTGCTGACAGCCAGAGCCAACCACCAGGCATATGAATGAAGCAATATTGGGCCATCAGACTCCACCAAGCTGCTAGTTGACTGTTGCCACATGGCTGAGCCCAGGGGAGACAGGCAGAAGAACTTACTGGCTGAGTCCTGCTCAAACAGCCAACATACAGAATTGTGAGCCAATAAATGATTGTTGTTTTCAGTCTTTAAAAATATATATATATATAAATCATATGTATATGTTCATTATATTATTATAGTAATTATTTTATTATATTTATAATACATAACTTATTACATATTGGTAACATGTATTATACAGGATATATATACCATATATTAGTAACATAAGTAATATATAATCAATTATTATACATAATGCTATGCATTATATATCTCACACTTCCTACGTTTTACAAACATTTATTGATTCTTCGCTTCCTTAAAGCATTTAGTCCAAATGTTTTGACTTGGCATATAAAATCCTTTTCATTCAAGCCCCAAGGTACATTGCTCTCTGGGGGCAGCTGTGCAGATTGAGACCTTTTCTTCAATCAGGCAACAGGATATCTAACCCCACCCATATGCAAATGCAGATGCTTTGGCTAGACTTTTGTCACTAAAAGATCCAAGGTTTCAAAAATGAGTCATTTGACCAACTCTTAAATTTCAACAACTCTTGTATTCTGTAGGGGAGCTAATGCCTCTTCCAAAAAAAAAAAAAATACAACTCTAATAAACCCATAGTTGATCTCTAACTTAAAAACTGTGAGTGCAGGTGATGGTTTGAGACATATATGCATTTTGTTCATTTTTAAGCTAAAGGCAGTAATTTTCTTTAATCTTTAAAAACAGATGAAAGGAGGGGCGTCTGGGTGGCTCAGTCAGTTAAGCATCTGCCTTTGGCTCAGGTCATGATCCCAGGGTCTTGGGATTGAGTCCTGCATCAGGCTCCCTGCTCAGCAGATAGTCAGTCTGCTTCTCCCTCTCTCTCTGCTCCTACCCCCACTAGTGCTCTCTCTTTCTTATTCTCTCTCTCTCTCAAATAAATAAATTTAAAGATTTTATTTATTAATTTGACAGAGACAGAGACAGCGAGAGAGGGAACACAAGCAGGGGGAGTGGGAGAGGAAGAAGCAGGCGTCCTGCTGAGCAGGGAGCCCGATGCAGGGCTCGATCCCAGGACCCTGGAATCATGCCCTGAGCCGAAGGCAGATGCTTAACTGACTGAGCCACCCAGGCACCCCTCAAATAAATAAATAAAATCTTAAAAAAAAACATATGAAAGGAAATGATAGAATCTAGGGCTGGTAGCACATTGTACCAACAGAAGGGAAAGAAGGGCTAGAAAAGCAAGGGATGAGGGCCATGTAAAAGAGACAGAGGCATCAACCCGAATGAGTTTCCCATGGCCAAAGCTGGAACAATTTGAGCAAGAAATGAATCACATGGAATTAGATTATAATCCAGAGTATAAAGTAAATATCCATGAGTCCATACTGATATAAATAAATAATTGAATAAGCAAATTTTATTTTTTTAAGATTTTAGTTATTTGGGAGAGAGAGAAAGAGAGAATGTGAGCAAGGGGAAAAGCAGAGGGAGAGGGATAAGAAGACTCAGTTCTGAGTGCAGAGCATTCCACAACACTGAGATCATGACCCCTGTGACATCAAGAGTCCAATGCTCAACCGAGTGAACCACCCAGGCGCCCTGGTTAAGTAAATTTTTAAAAATTAGGAGAGGGAGACAGATCTTCCTTAAAGAATTCCAAATCCTATACATAGACATTCCCCCTCCAGGGGGGTGGAAACTAATTGCCCCCTAATTGCTCCTGAGTGTGGACTAAGCTTAGTGAATTGTTTCTAAAGAGTAGATTATGGAAAGGTGGGGAGAAGGGACTTCATAGTGGAGAAATCTGCAAACCTCACTGTGGTCAGGGGATCAAAGTGAATATGACCGTGGTAAGTCATACTGATAGCAGGTATCTCAGACATGGTACAATGAGAAGGGCCCTTCATCTCTGATATTCTTCCCAAAGACCCATAAAGCCAGTCTGACTGTAAGAAAAACATTAGACAAAACAAGCACTGGGAAGTCCTACAAAACACCTGACCAGTAATCCTTAAAACTGTCAAGGTCATGAACAATAAAGAATACTTGAGAAAGTAACAGACCAGAAGAGACTAAGGAAAGATGATGACCAAATGTAATGTGAGGAAGGATCCTGGAACAGAAAGAGGACATTGGGGGGAAGACTAGTGAGATCTGAATAAAATGTAAGGTTCGGTTCATAGGAATGTACCAATGTTGGGTTCTTAATTGTACCAAACGTATGATGGTTTGTAAGATATTCACTGTGGGGGAAACTTGGGTGAGGGGTGTGTATATATATATATATATATATATATATATATATATATATTATATGTAATATATATATTATATATGTATGTATATATATAATTCTCTCTACTATCTTTGCAACTTTTCTATAAATCTAAAACTATTCTAAAATAAAACGTTTATTTATTTTTTAAAAAGCAGGCTCTCATGGTCATTAACAAGCAGAGTGGGCCATTTAAATGCTGTGGGATAATCTAAATTGACATAGTTTAATGGTTTTCTTCTGTCTGATTCTGTTACTCTCCGCCTGTCATTGCATATGGTGAATGGTGAATTATTCCGTTATTGGGCCATTTGTGCAATTGCGTAACTTGAAATTATTTGTAATATCACTTTGAAAGCACTTATATTTGAGTGATTTGTGCTTGAAATTAATATTTATAGCTTCTGCAAATCTTCATGTTGCATATAAAAGGATTCTGCTGGATTTTTTTTTAGATGGTTTGTTTCCTTCTAAATGAGACGGTGAATATTTCCAGCTTTCACCTAGCATGACCTGAGAATATGTACAGAAAAAAAATGTAATTTAGTACATAAATGAAACCTAACTGTATGTTCATGGATTATTTATTTTTTTAACACAATGGTCCATTTTATTTAAGAGTAAGATCATGGTATATGATCTATGTGTTTTTTGATATTGATAAATACTTAGTCTTAATGATTTGTAAAACAATGCATTGAAAATCCATGATAACATGATTATGAACACAGCACGCTGAATCTCTCTTTTCAGGCTGTTTTTAAAAACTTGGCCCCATAAATTGAAAGTTCACAGATCTTCAGCTTTACAGATAATTGTTAATGTACTTATTAAGTAATCACATGAAGTGATGACAATGGTTTTCTTATCTTTAATACAGGACTTTGAAACAAAATATAAAGCCTCTACAGGGTTATTTCATGGATTTGGGGATTCTTCAAGATCTGACTGGGTTGATAGGATGGAGAGTAATAATCAGTACTGCCTGAATATAATCATCTCCCAGATTTTCAGATCTAGAGAAAGCTTTACCAATTTACCAAGATAGAATGTTAAATTAAGCTTATTCCTGCTTTACTCTCAGTGTATTACTCAGGTTGGCAAGAGAAACAGAACTAATAGCTGTGCATATACAGAAAGGGATTTATTATAAGGAATTGGCCCATGTGATTATGCATGCTGGAGAGTGCAAGATCAGGGTAGGCCAGCAGCCTGGAGACCCAGGAGAGCCAATGTTCCAGATTGAGTCCAAAGGCAGTTTGCTGTACAAACAGAAATAAACAATATTGCAGATAAGCTCCGAAGGCTGTGTTCTAGAGAATTCACTCTTGCTCTGGGGAAGCTGGTCTTGGTCTATTCAGGCCTTCACCTGATTTAATGGGCCCACCCACATTAAGAAGCTCAAACTTCTATCACTTTATCAATTTAAATGTTATAGTCTTCAATATATCCTCACAAAAGGACCCAAAATAATGCTTGATCAAATATCTGGGCACTCTGTGGCCCAGCCAAGTTGACACATAAAATGAACCATCGCACTCAGGATCCCTTTATACATTTGGAGGAATAAAACAAAGGACTACTGTGTGTTTGGACCTGAACCAGAACAGCTCTGTTCCATGAAATCCTCACTTCGACATCCCGAGGTAGGTTTATTATCTTATTTCATAGACGAGTGAACAGAAGCTCAGGGTTACTTGGTTAGGTTACTTGCCCATAACCACACACCTAAGAATTGGTTGAGCTCTGATTTGGACCCAGACTTATCTGTTTCCAAAGTCCACACTATTTCTTGTTGGATGAATTGCTCTCACTTGTGCTTCTTACTGGCCCACGTGTCTTAGATCCCAGCAAATGCCCAGAGTCTCAACCAGGATCCTTGGTTTCCTTTATCTCCTATGAACTGTCCAGCTTGGGAGTGAGTGGGGAAGCAGGACAATCTGCCAGAGAAATCCTGACCTTTACCCAGCCCAGGGGAGAACAACAGTCTTTGATCAAGATCATTCTGTTCCCATAAAGAATGACTTTAAAATTTTCCCAGTATCTCGGTTGTCAAGGCTTTTCATTGTTGTTGTTATGTATTTATTTTTATTTATGTTTCATTCAATTCTATTGGACGTTAATTGTTATGGGCTCTCTATTAAATGCTGGGGATCCAAATTATCTTCAAATAATTCCTTACCTGTAAATGCACATGAATTATATTTGTTAGAATGGAAAACCCAGCCCTTGTAGCTTAAAAAAACCCTGAACAAATTTTTAACCACCAGCATGTTAGTTAGGATGACCACTGCTAATGGCCACACAGAAAACCCCCAAATCCTACTGGCTTAATGTAAAAAGTTCATGACCTGTCATTCAAAGTCAACAGGGATCATTAATAGCTCATTAATAGCTCATTAATAGATCATTAATAGACTTAGGGATCCAGGCTCCCATCAGCTTGTATACCGGCATCTCCCCCCTGTGGCTTTGTGGTGGCAGAATAAGGGTCCCAAAAGATGTCTATACCCTAATCTCAGAAACTATACATATTACCTTACACAGCAAAATGGCTTTGGTAGATGTGATTGAAGATACAGGCACTGAGATGAAATTACCCTGGATTGTCTGGGTGGACCCGATCTAATCACATGAATCCTTAAGAGGATTTGTCTCCTAGCTGAATCAGAGGGAAATGTGACCACAGGAGAAGGGTAAGGAGACAGGTGTGGAAAGCATTTGACCTGCCATGGCTAGCTTTAAAGATGGAGGAAGGGACCACAAGCCAAGGAATGCAGGAGTCCTGTGGAAGATGAAAAACTCAAGCAAACAGAATCTCCCCTGGGACCTCCTGAAGGAATTCAGCCCTGTCAGCACCTTGATTTTGGCTCAGCGAGACCTATGTTGGACTTCTGAGCTCCTGAACTGTAAAATCAGTTTTTATTAAGAGATCATTTGTGATCATTTGTTAGAGTGACAGTAGAAAAGTAATACAGCTTCTGTGTTTCTTTGGCAGGGAAATTAGGGATGGAGGAGGCAGATAGAATTTTTGATTCCACAGAACACAAGGGCTCATCTTTCTTTTTGCCAAACCTTGAAGAACTCAGCCACTTCAAGTGAAGGTGGGCTCCTGGGAAATATGGAGGAACCATGGATATTTGGAAAGCACCAACAGTTTTTGCCAAAAGCCCCTGACACCGTTTTTGGCACATGATAGACACACATTAATACCGAGTAGAAAAGTCAACAGCTATACAATGAACTGATCTCAATTGCCTAAAGGTTCCCAGAGGAGCTTATCTGGTTTAGAGACAGCATCACATAGCAGGTGGACAACTCCTCTTTGGGTTTGCATTTCTTTCTTTTACCCCGGGTCTGGAGTAACTACGGAAGAAATGCATAATTCTCAAACATACTGTTTTCTGACCCCAAATATTTCCCACCCTCTTTAGCCAAATGCAAGCTATCCATTATTCAAACACTGTAATTTAGGTAAATGATGATTTTGAAGTGTGATTATTTGAAGCATCTGTGTATCTATGCTGCTAGTTAGACCTGGTCTGATAGAGAGCCGATAATTGGTTATACAATTGAATTTCCTTGAAATTGACTTTGCATTCAGTAAAATGGGAAAATGAAAATGTAATTGCCTTAATGGATTAGATTAAAGAAGTCCATTTGAAAGTTTCGGGGGGTATAAGAATCCACTTTGGAGAAATGTCTTCCAGCATCTCGGAGGTACTTGGTTAATACACACAACTCCTATAGCCTTTCATCCGCTGGAACTAAAGGTTCTAGATCGAGTTATGCAAGCATCTACAAGTTGCTATTTGCTGTTATTCATTTCTTTTTAGAAAAGTTTTAGGTAAATTTTTATTTTAAAATAAATTTATGTATTTATGTATGTATGTATTTATTTATTTATTATTTTCAGAGGTAGAATTTAGTGATTCATTAGTTTCATATAACACCCAGTGCTTATTACATCACGCGCCTTCCTTAATTCCCATCACCCAGTTACCCTGTCCCCCACCTACCCCCTTCCAGACACCCTCAGTTTTTTTCCCATAGTTAAGAGTCTCTTATGGTTTGCTGTTATTCATTTCAAAACATTGAGTGACAAAAAAGCAGTATATATTAGCAAGTTAAAATTAATTATTTCTTTTTTGTTTTAAATTGGTAAGCTTCACATTTTTCAGCTTTCTGTCTCAAAAGCTTTATTACATCCTTTAATATTTCTCTTCACTTAACTCTATCAACTTTTTGTGTCTGTGTTGGAAGTTGGCCAATGAAATATCTGATTTGTGTTCATTTCATAGTTTCGGTTCCTGTTATATTTTGAAATATTGATTTGTTCATTGTTCCAAATTTAAAATCTGTAATGTACCAGTTTGTGTCTGGTGCTTAAACATGTCCTGGGATATTTGTTAAAGATAAAAATAAGATCCTGTCATTAAGGGAAATTTAGTAACAGATCAGGTTTTTTGGAACCCAAAGCTTAAATTGCTAAAGGGCATCATTATTATTTCATAGTCTGGGCAGGAGAAGCATCTTGCCAACATCAGAATGGGCCTAAGAATGGAGGATTCCATCCCCTGAGCCACATTTAAAACTCTGTGTTCGAGTTCATTTATTCTCAGCAAAAGCCAACTTCCTGTTTTTAACAAAAATGGAATTGAGAGACTCAGAAGTCTTATGAATATCAAGTACCTTGCTGACAAAACAGCATTTTTGTAAAGTGAAAATGAATCATAAATGCGTGGATTTTTGTTAAGGATAGATGAAAATAAGAATCTAAGGGAAGAAATGTTTTTTGAAAAGCTTCAGGGATTTAATCGAACTGTCGGAGATTTGTTTGATGAGGACCACTATTCACCCGTCCTATAATTTTATTCGGATTTTGCTTGTAATCGGAGTGGGTTGGCCTGACCTGCAAGTTAATGACATCCTCCAGTTTCAAAGTGATAAAACCGTGCACCAGGGCAGATGCTTAAACAAAACCAGGCTCTATTACAAGTAACCGCTATTCGCATGTGCACCATTAACTCCATGAGCATAATATGAAAAGTTTTGGCCACAGTTAAATACATTCCCATTGCTGCATTTTTCTTCCCAGAAGGGGAATTGCATTAAGTATACAGGGCATAACATTTATATTGGCATGATTAAATCTATTTATCTGTTTAAAATACTGTTAAAAATAAACTAAAATAAAATACTGTTGATAACAGACATGCTGCTACACTGAGCACATTCTTGCTACTTCCTTTCTTCACTAATTCATCTGCTCCATCAATCCACAAAAATATAGGGAGCATTTGTTGTGTGCACAACCCCGGTCCATGGTTCTAAAGGGAGCATTTTTTTCCCCCCGTGTCTTCCTTATGAGTCTTATAGCGGATTAAGATGGACAAAAATTCTCTAACCCATCTCCTTGTTATGTTCCCCAAACCTCAAATCTGGGTGGGCTCCTGTGACTTGCTTGGCCAGGAGAGGGTGGGGAAAGTGTCATGGTGCAACTTCTCATGCAAGGTCACAAAAGCCTTAGTCTTCCAGAAAACTCCCTTGGTCTTCCAGAAAACTGATAGAATCCTGAGTCACCGTACAAGAAGTCCTAGTTGTACACAGATGGAGGTGCCATACCTGCTGTGAGGAACCCAAGCCACAAGGAGAGGCTGTGGACATGTCACATTTTGAGAGGCCAAGGAACACCAAGGAACCAGGTGTGTGAGTGAAGAAGCTGTCCTGGGAGGCTCCTCTTGCTCCAGTCAACCTACAGCTGATGCCACTAGAGCAGAGACGGATCACCAAGTCAAGACCTTCCAGAATTCTTGACTCCCAAAGTTGTGAAGAAAATAAAATTGTTGTTTTAAGCTGCTAAACCATGGGATAATTCGTGGCACAGAGATAGACAGAGGAAAGAAGGCTATGAAAGCAGATTACTAAAATATTAAGGACTTGCTAGCAAGAAGGAAATCATTTTCCTCAGAATTTTTTTAAAAAGTCAGGAAGAGCTATAGTACATTTATTTTCTGAGTGCAAGCAGCTGGAAAGTTTTATACCATGAGGCCATCCTTCAAAACTCTGGATTTTATATGAAGTCAGTTTTTCATTACTGATAAATCTAGAAATCCCCCCACCTTGTTTTTCTTCTAACCACTTGATCCATACTTATTAGATTCCAGGTACTACGTCAGTGCCTGGAGACTCATCAGTGGAAAAAAAATCCCAGTTCCTGTCTTGAAGGAACCATCAGATGAAGAAAGAAGACAAATATTCAAAATGAGCGTTGTGGTCCAACACAGTGAGAGCAAGTGTAATGGCGTACAGAGGATGTTAGGGGCCCCAGATGAAAGAACAGGAGGATGTATGGATGAAGATGTAGGTCAAGGTACAGATGTAAATGTAGAAACAGCTATATCCAGGGCTCTTTTAATTTTTATTTATTTTTTTTTAAAGATTTTATTTATTTATTTGACAGAGACAGAGACAGCCAGAGAGAGAGGGAACACAAGCAGTGGGAGCGGGAGAGGAAGAAGCAGGCTCACTGAAGAGGAGCCCGATGTGNTGTAGGTCAAGGTACAGATGTAAATGTAGAAACAGCTATATCCAGGGCTCTTTTAATATGAAACAATAATGCATGTACATATTGTATATTTTGCATATTGTATACACATACTCAAGTATGTGAGCATGTATACGGATGTTCTGGCAATCATTCCCTCAAAAACATCTCTTTGACGTTATATGNAAGAGGAGCCCGATGTGGGGCTCGATCCCAGAACGCTGGGATCACGCAGGGCTCTTTTAATATGAAACAATAATGCATGTACATATTGTATATTTTGCATATTGTATACACATACTCAAGTATGTGAGCATGTATACGGATGTTCTGGCAATCATTCCCTCAAAAACATCTCTTTGACGTTATATGTTATTATTTAAATATACTGATGCTTAATTCTTAGTTATTCTTTTAAGTTTTTAGATTGTAACATAGTAGTGAATGTTTAATAATGAGGATGCCAATTATGTGCTTTTAAAAAATGTCTCAACTCAATACATATTTTCTGATAAAATGATGCGCAGAGCTTTTTTCCTGTAAGAAACTCTACCATATACCTTACTCCCAACCCATTGCATTTGCTCATGGTTTTCTTTTCAGATTTAGAAAGGAATGGTGGATTTGTCAAGAAGGGAGAAGTAGGGGCGCCTGGGTGGCTCAGTCGTTAAGTGTCTGCTTTCGGCTTGGGGCATGATCCCAGGGTCCTGGGATGGAGTCCCGCATTGGGCTCCCTGCTCTGATGGGAGCCTGCTTCTCCCTCTCCCACACCCCCTGCTTGTGTTTCCTCTCTCGCTGGCTGTCTCTCTCTCTCTGTCAATAAATAAATAAAATCTTAAAAAAAAAAGGTGGGGGGGAGAAGTAATCACCTTCCACACTTGAGAAAAAACCCAGCATTCTTCTTCCATATCTTCGCCTTCAACTTGACNTGGAGTCCCGCATTGGGCTCCCTGCTCTGATGGGAGCCTGCTTCTCCCTCTCCCACACCCCCTGCTTGTGTTTCCTCTCTCGCTGGCTGTCTCTCTCTCTCTGTCAATAAATAAATAAAATCTTAAAAAAAAAAGGTGGGGGGGAGAAGTAATCACCTTCCACACTTGAGAAAAAACCCAGCATTCTTCTTCCATATCTTCGCCTTCAACTTGACTCTTGGAAAAGTTGAAAAGCATGACCCAGGAAAGCTACAATAGCTGCAGAGTATTCATAGAAACATAATAAAGACTGAGTCCTCTGCCCTTCCCACCCCATCTCTAGCATTTCCATATGTCAACTGTTCAATGGGTTGACCTCACTGCAGACTTTATTGCATATGGATTTAAGAAATATGTCTAATGAAATTGTCCTTTCTAACAGTATGTGGGAAGATTTCTAAATGATGTGAATGTTAAATTTCTTTTGTTTGTAGTGCGTATTTTTTTGTGCCAAAGACTGGAGATATGTTAAAACTGGGATTCATAAATGCTTTTCCAGCTGGTGAAATTGTAAGTTTCCAGAATCTTCTTCTAGTGCTTTCCCCCACAGCATTGTTCTTCTGAAGACACACACAAACACACACAGATGTACAATTTTTTATACGTGTAGGATAATTAAACCAAGTGGGAGCAAAGGGTTCAGAAATAGACAACAGGCAACCCAGAAAGAAGTTGAGATTTGGGTGAGGAAAGGAATTATGGAAGAGAAATGGCAGGGCTTGTCCCATTACCTGACCAAGTGCCTCAGCTTATCCTAGGGACTGACTCACAAGGAGTCACATGAAGGAGACAAAGTCAAAAACTGAAGGAGTCTGTGTTGTGTTCACCTCCCTATGGAATTTTTATGGCTCTTGAGGAATCCCTTCTGCGGCTACACTGGAAGATCTTCTGGACCCATCACTAAGTGATGGCAGTTAGTCATTCATTCCACAAGCATTTATTGAGAACCACCTGCTCACTGGGCAAAGTAGTGGAAGGTGAAGAGCCTATCTCTCCCCCCACCGGTGAGATACCAGCTGGGAACAGTGGCTAGCCTTGGCCACGTTCTCCAGTTCCAGGCATCTGAAAGCAGTCATTGAACAAGTCAACTTGTCCCCAGTCCCCCTCTGAGGCCATTGCAATGCCCCAAATAGTATTGAAAAGGAGGCACATTGTATGGGTCAAGAAGATGACTAGGTTATCAGGGAAGGGTATGAAAAATAAATTCTATAATAAAAAAAAAAGAAGGCACATCTTGGCTGATGGGTTAATATTTGCAGGTGATTATCATCACTTAACTTGTCCACAGGGCTGCTTCCTTCACTTCTTTTTTAACCACCTGGTTGTTGACATTTCCATTCTTTTTTCCCCTGGACTTGGCCCCCACTTGGTTGAGGAGTCTTGACTTTTCAGTCTAGTTTTGTTTTCCAAAGTCAGCCAGGAGGTAGAGACATTATTTATTCTTTCTTTTTCTCTCTTTGGTGAAGGCAAAAAGAAACTGAGAGTTGCCTTTTTGCCTGTCAATGAAATGTAATGACATTGTAGGAATAGTTATGGGAAATATTTTCCGGCAGGTCTTTTTTTTTTTTTTTCCTTATATCCCAATCCTGTTCTCTGTTAGGAAAACAAACACTGCAAGTTCTGAGAAAATTGAGAGAGGATGTGTTCTCAGAATCTGCCTGGGTGGCTGTTACCAGGAGAGCATGGCAAGAAGACTCTCGTTCTTGGAGTCCAAAGTGACGGTGACAACCAAATCAGCAAGATTTGTATAATATTGTGTGGTCACTTAAAATAGTTAACTGGAAGACTTGAACTACAAATCTGCTTTTTACTTACTTAAATTACCTGATGAATAAATAGTTGGCAATTTTGCCTCTTTTGACGACACACAGATATGATCCTTGCATGAATTAAATATGATGATGAATTGTGCTAAATGTGCTTTTTATTGTTTTTAATTCAATAAAACTAAACTCCCTGGAATTTGTTATAGCTTGACCACCTTTCTCAAAATTGCTTATAATTCTTATTTACACAAGAATGAAATATTTGGCAATTGGAACAATAGCTCTTTCACAACCACGTTGTTTCTTTTTTTTCCCAGTCCAGTTGCAGACATGGGAGAGATGTGAGTTTAAAAATATCAGTGGGCTTTGGCATGCATGCTTTGGTTGGCAAAGCAATTCCCCAGCTGCTACGATCAGGCAGTTTGCTGTCATTTTCCATGCGTCTCTTGATGTTGGGATTAAAAGTTTGGTCATTCAGCAACATGGCCCTTCTTAACTTATGTGGCATCCCACAGACTGAAGATGTGGCTTCCCATCACCTCCAGACACTGCCATGGTGGGCCATACACATGCAACATTGCCCTGTGGAGAGGGAAGTTTTGGAGAGAACTTTCACGGGGACATGGGTTCTAGGAGGGGTGAGTTGAGGACCAGTGAGATATTTGTTGGGGGAAAGAAAACATCATCCCCCTATTAGCATAACTCCTAGCTACTCCTCCGTAGAACATAAGAGTTAGGGGAAACTCAGAAAAGAACGCAAGTAATGAATCATGGAACATTACATCAAAAACTAAGGATATGCTTTATAGTGACTAACATAAAATAATAAAAAATTATTATAAAAAATAAAAATAATAAAAAAAAGAATAACAAACTTTTATTTGAAAGGGTGTGAGTTTGTGTGTGTGTGTGTGTGTAACAAAGAGGAGTATAACTGTGGTCATTGCCACCTGGAAGGGTTGATACATAATAAATCACTCCTAAACTGAATGTCTTAAAACAACAATGCTTATTATCTCAGAGTTTCCATAACTTAGGAATCTGGGAGTGGCTTAGTTGGGTGCCTTTGGCTCAGGGTGTCCCGCCAGGCTATAATCAAGGCATCAGCTGGGTCTGCAGTCACCTGAAGGCTCAGCTAGGGGAGAATGCACTTACGAGCTCACTCACATGGTTGGTGGCAGGCCACCTTCAGTTCCTTCTCCATCAGGCATCTCACAAGATGGCAGTTGGCTTCCATCAGAACGAGCCAGAAAGGGAGCACAAGATGCAAGCCACAGTCTTTTTGTAACCTAATCTCAGAGTGAACCCCTATCACTTTGGCTGTGTTCCATTCAGAAGAAGCAAGTCTCTAAGTCCAGCCCAGATCAAACAGAGAGAATAAGAGAAGATTGTGAGTGCCAGAAGGCAGAGCCTTTGGGGAGCCAATTCGGAAGCTGTCTTCCACATGAGTCAGTTTTTAAAAATTCATATATCATTACCTCCGAGATTGGTATAGTGTTTTATCTTGCATTTATGGCCATTTATCAAAAAGTAATGAGAGATATAAAGGGAGAGAAAGCAAGAGGCTGGAAACTTACATCGTGACAAATCCCTGCAACAGGTGCTTGTATGATACCTAATCTCCAGAAGAAGATTGAGAGGTGGGTCCCTATTACCACCATTTTCAAATAAGGAAACTGAGGCTCACAAAAACAGAATTTAGACATAGGGCTTTGTGGCACGATCCTATATTCCTACAAACATACATTAGAAACAAAACTATGATTTTCCCATTATAGTTTTTATCAGTTTCTATTCAATTTGATACTAGAATCGAGCATTAAAAAACTGATTTCATTTATTTTTTCAATTGTTAAAATAATACATGTTTACTTTGTAAAGTTAAGAACCATGGAGAATTAGAAGTATGGGGAAGGGCACACCATGTCATATCAAGTAAATGTGAGCGAACACTCTAGCATTGTCAGAGCAAGTTTCAGCCAGTAGCAGCAAGGCCAAAGTCGATCTCTATGGTTACAGAATCCACAGAAACAGGAATGCGGCAGATCTTACAAAGCTCAAGGGACCAGCCAGGTCTTGCTGATTGAGGAATATTCTATTTAATACATTTCTAGGTAGCATGGGGCAGTAGTGCTGGTGAAGAAGATGTCAAGGTGATGGCCAATGGCTAAAGGTTAATGGCTCATTTTTTATAATTTGTTTGTTCCTACAATTTTTTATGGAAAATTTTGTATTAAAGGTTTGTGGCCTTGAACTGACAAGTTCATAATTATATCAGTTGTATAGTTAGAAATCTTAAGGAAGACATGTTCTAGAAATGATTGACACGCTTAGATGGATGAATCAGAGACCTAAAATGAGGCACCTGGAGGGCAGGAACCACAGCATCTTATGTCTGATAATGGTTGACATTTGTTAGGAAAACCAACGTGTATTGAGAATCTAGTATGTGCCAGACACAATGCAAAGAACTTGACATACATCTGCTCATCAAATCCTCAATAAACTTAAGAGGGAAGTTATTATTAGTATGATTACTCCCACTTCACAGAGACGGACATCAGGAGGTGTAGAAAGGTCAGAAACCTGGTTCAGGTCACTGCATGCATTTCCTGGGCTGCTGCTCTGTGGCACAAACTGGGTATCATGGTACCATGAAGTGCCACCAACTGGGTGACTGAAAACACCAAGAATTTACTCTCTCACAGTTCTGGAGTTCAAATATCTGAAACCAATTTGTCAGCCGGGCCATGCTCTCTCTGAGATTCTTGGTAGATTCTTGCCTCCTCCAAGCTTCTGGAAGTGGCCGTCAGTCCACAATGTTGCTTGGCTTGCTGCTCCATATTCCATGTCTGCCTTGGTGGTCACATAGACTTCTCTACATGTCCCTCTGTTCATATGGCATCCTCCTCTATGTGTGTATGTGTGTCCCCAGATTTCCCTCTTCTTATAAGGATGTCCATCATATTGGATTAGGGGCCATCCTAAAGATTTTGTCTTGAGTACATCTACAAAGATTCCATCTTCAAATAAGGACAAATCCACAGGTATTGGGGGTAAAGACTTCAACTTATCTGTGATGGTTAATTTCATGTGTCAAGTTGAGTGGGCCACAGGGTACCCAGATCAAATGTTGTTTCTGGATGTGTCTGTGAAGGTTTTACAGATGAGATTAGCATTTGAATTGGTGGATTCCATAAAGTAGATGGCCCTCCCCAGAGTGAGTGGGCATAATCCAATCAAGATTGGGGGAGAATTATTTGCCATGGCACTACTAAAGTATATAAGTATATAAATCACACCACCCAATCTGGAAACTACTGTGAATAGTTGTGGAGAGGCCAGACAAAAGACAAAAGTAACAAAGGGAGAGCTAAATTACCTTTTCCTGGATCAGATGGGAATGGGGATTTAGGGATGTGGAGATTGGAGAAGAAAGGAACAGGAGAGAGGATGAGTGTGGTGAAGAACATCCCCAAATACCCGAAGGACTTTTATGAACAAGAACCTAATATTTAATTTAAGTATTTAGAGTGTGATATAAAATACCCTTCAACTTCTCCTGAAGTAGGATCTGTCGTATACAAGGGTGTTATATAACGTGTGTGTGTGTGTGTGTGTGTGTGTGTGTTTGAGAAGTGGATATGGGTGTGTAAAAGAGAGAGAGAACCTGAATCTGTGTCTGAAGGAGGTATAAGCACGTGTGCCTCTGTGTGTGTGTGTGATAGAGAGAGAGAGGGAGAGAGAGAGTGTGTGTGAATATTTGCTAGAAAGGAAGAGGTGGTGAACATGTGTGCCCACTGTGTGTGTGTGCATGACTGCACGTGAGAAAGAGAAAATATGTGTCTAAGTATACGTGTGTGAGAGAGAAGGAGAGAGAGAAAGAAAGAGAGCTAGAGAAGGAGAGAGAGAAAGAAAGAGAGCTAGAGAAGGAGAGAGAGAAGGGGCTAAGGGCTAATAACCGCTAAGTCTCTTCTGTGTGGGTTCAGGTGTCACACAAGGAAGAGAGTGCACAGAATGGCAGGCAGACACACAACCCCAAACTCTTTCAGCTGAGACAGGAGAAGAGAAGGAAGCAGAGCAGACCGCGTGCCCTCGCCACCTGTTCATGGGTCCACATTCCACCTCAGCCCTACTTCTCTCAAACCACCAGAGCTTGAAGAACTTGGGAATGGGCCTTTTCTCCTTTCCACAAGTTGCAGGAAAGGAGGTTGAGCTAAACGTTGGGTCTTCGGCAACGTGGGGACCCGAGGTGTCACCAGAGTTGATCACAAAAATGAATCTAGACACTTAGCTTTCAGCAAAAAAGACCCAAAAAACAAACAAACAAAAAAACCCGATCATCTATACCGAAGACGACCCTGTATATTAAGGCCAGGTGGTGTTTGAATGTGGGGACAGGCACCCTCACGGGTTCATCTGGTTTGGGGTTTGTCAATAGTGATGACCGAGCAATCCTACACACTAGATCCCAGAGACCAACTAATCAGCTAATGACTATGTCTAGCACCTGCAGGCCAATACTGTTGTCTAGAAAATTTCTTTCATTTCTTGAAACACCTACTAAAATGGTAGGGACCCCAAAACTCAGTTGATCGTGCTCAAACAGACAAGAAAGCCATTGAGTATGGACAGTGTTGACTTGGTAAGTGTACCTGGACCATAATTGAAATGCATTCTATTCTAAAGTGTTTTTGTTGCTGTCGGGGGGCCCCAGGTTCCCCTTAAGGAGCACAGAGGAGGTGAGACCTTCCCAGTACAGCAGAGTGGTGGAGAGGTTGACCTTTGGTATAAAACAGACCTATCGATGACACTTCTTAGCTTTGGAACATTGTGCTGTTCATCTCACCAAGCTTCCAGATCTTCTTCTCTAAAATGGATTAAACAAACAAACAAAAAAAGAAATACAGGTATTCAAGATTTCAAAATAAACATTTTTCAATAAAAAATTCAGACAAGATAAATGCACAAAAAATAAAATTTAAGTTAAAATTAATATCAAGGAACAGGGAAGACAAGCGTAAATAAAGATTTTCAACTCAAATTTAGTAAAACATTAAACAATAATTGTGTCTTTTCAAGGTTCTATACTATTTTTTTACTACCTATCTTGTTGTTTAAATGTAGATAAAATACTGAACTTGATCTATGAAAACTACACAAAATGTAGGCCTACTCACTGAATATATACTTACTGTGTACTTACAAAAAAATAAAAATAAAAAAATAAAACGGATTAAACAGTATTGTCTTTTAAGATTGTTGGGAGTAACTCATGAGATCGTATACGTAATGTGCTTAAGACAATGTCTGGCATACAGAAAATATTTTTAAAAGATTGGTTGCAATTGTTAGCATCAATGACAAAAGCATTTTGAGGATATTATAATCATTTCAGAGCAGACACCTGTCCTCCAGGCAGAAATAATACTCAGTAGCCAGAGCTTTCTGCCTTTTACTGGTGATTTGTTTGTTTTCCCCTGATAAGTCTTGGTTGAGCTAAGGGAGAAAGGCCAGTGGGGAGTTTTCGGATGTGACATTCAAAGGTAAAAGTCACATCACAGTCCTCATTTTCTCGTTCTGATAATCACCCTCACCTCATCCAAACCAATCAGTGATAAAAATAATTTGAGCTTGGATGGTGAAATGGAAACTTTTGGGGTTGCAGTTCACTTTTTTACTGTAGCCGATTTGCCCCTGCTGTTTAGCATTGATAAGGAGATACAAATATAACCAGACGCTAGGTTGAGAGAGTGACAGACAATGGAACCCGAATTCAAAACAAAACTAGATGCCCCATGCTGATACAGGGGCTCAGGGCCAGTGTCTGGCAGCATGACAGGAAAGGCTTAGAAAAAAAAGAAAGAAAATGAAAGGAGAACAGAGCCTGAGCCGTTTACCACGTAGTAATTGGACACAAGGAAACTTACCACTGGCACCTGGCCTTTGAGGTAATTATCCTTCTCTCAGGAGCATAATAGCCCCATTGTTTGCCTAGCAAGTGGCGCAGGAGTGCAATCAGAAAGGGAGAGAAGTCAGGGGAAGAACAGGAAAAGAGGGAAGGTGTGGCCTTTGATGTGCTTCCAGGCCAGGGCTGGGGATCTGCACTGTGAGAAATCAGCATGTCAGTGATCTTTGTCTTCTCACCTGGGAAGACACTTCTAACGTTGCAAATCCTGGCCTTTATCTGCACAGAGCCCATTAAGTCAACTCGGCCCAGCTGTCATCAGCTGGGGCTGGAAACCAAAGCACACACTTGGATTTGACTTTATGGACACGCCTCGCTAGCAAAAGCAAGATCGGAGAACTTCAGGCTGAGATAATTCAGGTAGATCCAGCGGGAGTGTGATGTTTCTTACCATGGCTTATCAGATGTTTCCCAGACAAGTTCTTTCGGTACAAGTGAAACGATACTGAAGTTCAAGAACGCTTGTCAGTGTAGAAGGGGCCCAGGATGCTGTGCTCAAAGGCTGTTCCACCAAGCAGCAGCCTTCACTTGCTCTCTGGTCCTGCGAGCATTCGGGTGAGCCTCTCTGGCACAGGAGTGCCCACGATGCCCTAAAAGTGGACTTGAATGTCGAGAAACGTCTTGTCCAAGAGTGGAATCATGTGCCTACAACAACACGACTGTCATGGAAATGGCGCAGGCTCTCAAATAAATAAAAGTGGGAGGAAACTATAAAGAAGATTTGATTTTTTTTTTCTTGGATGGGATGGGGAAAAGATCAGACAAGTCATGAGGAAGGAAGTTCCATTAGAAAGCAGCCTTGACATAGAGAAGGCCACGCGATGTGTTGAGCGCTGGGTGTTACACGCAACTGATGAGCTGTTGAACACTGCACCTGAAATTAATGATGTACTATATGTTGGCTAACTGAATGTAAATAAAAAAGGAAGAAGGGGACCTTGAATGATGGGATGGGGTTTGAAATTCTGACTGAGAGGTAAATGTCCCTAATGATAAAGATACACGGGTTGTGTTTGTTTTCCCTTACTCTTATTACAATTCGAGATTTTATTTGTGTTCTACTGGTACATTCCAAGTTTTGACTGTAGAACACAGAGTATGGAAATATTTAGAGGAGAGGGAAAAATTCCTTTTATTTACCCATTTGGGCATTAGAGCTCATCGTCATAGAAAACAATATTTAAAATTACTTTTAAATTTTAAAATGATTACCTATTTGTTAAGCTATCAACTGCTCAGTAGCAAGCCCTGCATTAGGTATCGAGAGAGAATAACATGCAAATATGACAGAAAGCATTAGGGAATCAGTAGGTATCTAAAAAAATTAGGTGTTATTGTGGTGCTCTTCAAAATTAGGTGAAAGAGAGAAAATAATTTTGCAATTACAGTTTTCAAAGGCTGTAAGTGTTCTTCCTTTCCAAGCTGTTTTGAGTCCTTTGTTATCTCCTCCATTCTCTGTTTTACGCAGTGTTCTAAATTCATTTTCTCCCTGAACAGAGTCTTCTTCTCAGGCAGGTTTACTTGTACACCAATTAAATGTAAAAAGTAGAGTATCCTGTCCAGGCTGCAGAAACCCACATTACTTTTGTCTTAATTGTTTTGTATTCACATACAATTAAGTTCAATAGACATCAGTGCACCTATTAAAGCTCGCTTTAAAGTCATTATAATATAGCTTTTCAATTGAGTCTGTAATTTGAATGCAAGCTTTTATACTCGATCATGTATTAAATACACCCCTCTGATTTCCTGGCTTTCAGCTACTTTGGCAGAACAGGTGGCCAGGAGCAAAGCCCAAATGCTGCCATTTTGGTGACCAATTGGTCACACAAAGAAATGAAATGACTACTCCCTGGTGAATGTGATGCTACAATAAATATGGAAGTTGAATGAGTCCATTTAACAGATCCTTTTCTAAAGTAAACTTTTAAATTTGAAATAATTTGAATTTTGCAAAAGTTTCAAAGACAGTTCAGAGAATTCTTATATACCTTTCACCTAGTTTCTACAATTATTCACGTCTTATGCTACAATGGTATATTTGTCACAACAAAGAAGTCAACAGTGGTTTATTACTGTCAGCTAAACTCCAGATCTTTTTTCTAAATGTCTTTTTTCTGTTCCAAGATCCAATCCAGGACACCACACGTGTTTAGTCGTGTCTCTCCAATCTCCTCTGGTCTGTGACAGCTTCTCAGTTGTTCCTTGTTTATCATGACCTTTGAAAGACTTAGGAGTATCCAGGTATCCTATGGAATGACCCCCAATCTTGGTTTGTCTCTTGTGTTCTTCATGGGATTACAGGATTTGGGAAAGAATGGGTGAAGTGCTCTTCTCACCACATTCTATTAGGAGGTATGTGGTATCTACATGACATCATAGCCTTCTTAGCCTTCATCACTTGGTTTAAAGTAGTGGCTCTTATGTTTCTTCATTGTAAAGGCAATATTTTCCCTTTCCATCTACCCTACCCTCAAGGTTGAAGGGAGAGGAGGGCAACTGAGCCTCACCTTGTGGAAGAGAAGGTGTCTACATATATTACTTTAATTTTTTCTGAAAATATTTGGCCCTTCTTATTTATTTATTCATTCATTCAATTATTTATTTATATCAGTATGGACTCATGGATAACTTTGGGTTATAACTCAATGATATAGTATTTGTTTTGTTGCTCAAACTACATCAGATATAGCTAGTGGGAACTCTTCTAGGTTTGCTCTAGTCCCTTGGGTATGCCACTATCCTGTATGTATGTATGTATGAAACTCTGTGTGTGTGTGTGTGTGTGTGTACTTTACCTTTTGGTACTCCAAGGTGCTCCAGGCATACCTTGCACGGTCCCTTCTTTAGCCCCCAGATCGACAATTTCCCTGAGGAGCGCTGACTAACAGATTCCTTTAGCCTATTAACGAAAAAAACAAATTCTCCTTTCAAAATATGGTATCATCATTTGATAGGGACATTATTTTTAAACTTTCTAGAAGTTAAAGGACTTTCAAGAATTTGTGAACGTGAATTTGCATTTGCTGAGATACTATAAAATTTTATTAATTCCTGTTTTTCTTAGGCCATAATGATACAAAATATAAAATATTTCTAATCCTTTCAGTACTTCTTTAACAATAAAAACTTCTAAAGAAGCTCTAAAGGAGTGCAAATGAAATATTTGATCGCATTTCAGTTTTTATACAATTTCTCTTTAACGCATATACCTCAAAGGTTAATGAATCAGTCAGGATATGCCAAGTTACGCTGCAGTGCCAGAAAACCCCAGATCCCAGTGGTTTAAGACAGCGGTGGTTTATTCATTGCAGGATCCATGTCCACCTTGGGTGAGTAAGAGGCTCTGCTTCAAGGCGTCCCCCAAAGGCTCCAGGTTGGACAAGTCTCTACTGTCTGGATTGAAATTTGTCATGTTGACGGAGGAAGAGGACATGCTTGTGACCAGAAGTGAAACAAGTTACTTCTCAAGTATCATTATCCAAAGCAAGACACCTAGCCGTGCCCATCGTGCTGTGTGTCCTGAAGGAAGAGAACTAGAAATACCAACAGACAGCCCTAATGACTGCTGCACTTGGGCACGTGTGTACTGCTAGGTGACCCACCTCTCCCTAAGCTTTCCATACAAACAGGATCCACTGGACTTCCCATTCCAGAAGGAAGGGAGTCCTTTATCTTTCTCTAGTATTTCTAAAGCCGTCAAAGGGGCCCACATTTTCTTGGTTGTCACTTGTGACCTATCACTATAAACTGCTTCTTCAACTCCAAAATCACGGTGTGCTTTTGAAATTATTCTACCACCAACACAATGGTCATTGAGAAGAGTACTGCTCAGAGAAGGCTGCACTGCCCTTAACAATTTATCCCAGGTATAGACACTGTCCACTACCCTAATTATGAAAAATAAATCTAGAACTGGATGAAGGTGACTATTAAGGTTTACTGAGAAACTTTGGCACGAACTTGATAGACAGTAAAGTTAGATGTCCATCATTTTTAATTACCCACAATCTTTCCAGAGACAGACACAATCAGCATGCTACCGTATTTCTTTACTCTATCACCCTATTTCTCCCATAGGTACCTATTTTAATAATATAATTTTGGATTCTGCCTTATCTCCTAACATTAAAATGTTCTATGTCATTACACAATTTTTAAGGATCTTGCTTTAACAATTCCATAATATTTTATCATATGGAGAGTCCACAATTTATTTAGGTCATTCCTATGGTGGACATATCCTTAGACTGTGAACATCTATTTTTATACTGAAATAAAGTACTCTGTGATAGACAATTTTGTAAATAAGTCTTTAAGCATATCTCTGGTTAATCTTGTACCATAAATTCTTGGAAGAGGAGCTACTGAGTCAGAGGATTACCATTTAGGCTCTTACCACTTACTGTTAAATTGTTTATCAAAGAGCTTGATTTCAGTTTATGTTCTCACCAGCAGAATGTGTGACTGATCCTGATCAACACTGAATAATCTTGGGAGGATGGTTTTTAATTCTCATTTGAACAACAAACAAATCCTATCAGGAGAAATGAAAAAATACAGAAATGGCCAAGGGTAGATTTTGAGTTAACATAGTATCATCTCATATTTTAATTGAAGAGCAGTAGGACATCTGTTTGGCTGATGAATAGTTATGATAAATATTAAACAATACTTGGGTTATAACAGACCTAATGTGAAAATAGCAACCTTTATAAAGTCCTTATGATCTCATTACCTGTCTCATTACTGACATGCTGGTTTTAATAGCTTGTTTCTCAAACATGAAAAGGCCTTATTTGTATGGTTTTATTTATTTTTAGAGGAAAACATGCTTTTGTGTAATTAAAAACTGAGAAATGTACCACAAAGGAACATAAGAACACCATAAATCAGTAATTTAAATCTGATAAAAAGTCTTGGACTTGGAAAAATGATAAAGTTCAAGATAATGGAAATGTACTCATCGGTTTCCTAAAAAAATTAGTCCACATGAATGAACTAAAACCATTAGAATTAAGGCAGAAGAGTTAAATTTTACACTTTCTGTAAAGGAGGAGATTTCCATGCATAATCACCACCATGGAAATCATCTCTGAAAATTAATAATGATGATTTACTCTCTGTTTATAAGACTTGGAAACAATTTCAAGTTCCTGCTAAGGGTTGTGATTCATAGGACAAGATTGAAACCAGAAGTAGGAGTGACTTATATGATTCCCACATACAGGCTAGTTTCATAGATTTCTGCGGCTTACTTACAATGCCCTATAACTTGTGTGAAAATCACCTACAAATACAAAGAAACATATACATATACACATAGCTGTTAAAACAAAACTAGACAATGTAATGTAACCGCAAAATCCACAGTTCCTAAAAACCAAGACAACTCCAATTATTTAACCACAGAAATACAGAATAATTTAACCACAGTATACAATGCATATAACCAGAAATATTAATTTAATATGCATATCCAGAATAGTTGGTATCATAAAAAGATGAAAATATTTCTTTTTAAAAAATATTTATTTATTTATTTGAGAGAGAGAGAGAGAGAGTGTGTGAGCAGGGGGAGGGGTAGAGGGAGATGGAAAGGGAGAGAGAATCTCCAGCAGACTTCCCACACGAGTACAGAGCCACTACACGGGCTCAATCTCATGACCCTGAGATCATGATAGGAGATGAAACCAAGAGTCAGACTCTTAACCGACTGAACCACCCAGGTGCCCCACGTGGTAACATTTCGTACCTTCCCAACCCAACTGTCTGAAAGATTACCTGTTATATTGACCCCAGATTTGGCAGACAACATTATTTACTATAGTGGTATATGTCTGGCTACCTTGGTTTGTCCCTGTGCCTGTCCTTCTGTGATGTGACATTTTTAAAGCTACTTTCAAAAACTTTGAGGAGTCAATGCTTTTATTAAAATACAATAATTCAGTTAAGTACAATAGCAATGCCAAATAAATTTGTTTTACCATAAACACCTTATCCTGCCTAAAGGGAAATAGTTGATGGGGAAAACATTAAAAAAGATAAATGGTACCATTGCAGTGCTATCTCAGATTATCTCTGTGTCATTGTTTTTGTGTCTCAAAAACAGGTGAATATAGAAGGGGGGGTGACTTTCAAGCTGGTCATATTTGTATTGAATGATAACTACATAACGTCTTCTAGCCAATGTTATATCTTGTTTAGCAGCGTGTTTTTAACAGACGCTAGTTAAATGGCTGGCAAAGTGGATGGTGTACCAGCCATCTATTGCTGTGGGGCAATTGTACCACAAACTTAATGGCTTTAAAACAACACACATTTATCATCACAGTTTTCTGTGAGTTACGAAGAACCTGGGCACAAGTTTCCTGGTTTTTTGCTTCAGGTTCTCACAAGGTTTCCCTGGAGCTGTTGGCTGGGGCTGTGGTCTCATCCGAGGCTTGACTGGGGTAGGATCCACTTCCCAGCTCACATTGTTTTTGACAGAATTCAGTTCCTTGGGGTTGTGGGACTCAGGAGATTATTACATTGAGGGTGTCAGCTGGAGGTCCTTGCAAGCTGGAGACTGCCTTCAGCTCCTAGAGACTACCCCTAGTTCCTGCGATGTGGGGTTTTGCAACTTGGTTATTTGCTTCTTCATTTTTTTAATGAAGATTTATTTATTTATTTGAGGGAGAGAGAGAGGGAGAGAGAGAGAGAGGAAGCAGGGGGGATGAGCAGAGGGGATAGAAAGAATCCTCAAACAGATCCTCTGTGAGCACAGAGCCTGATGCAGGGTTCAATCCCACGACCCTGAGATCATGACCTGAGCTGAAATCAAGTCAGTCACTTAACCGACTGAGCCACCCAGGCGCCTGGTTATTTGCTTCTTCAAAGCCAGCAAGGGAAAGAGAAACTCCAGCAAGATGGATGATACAGTTTCATGTAATGTAATCATATAATCACATACATGTAATCCCATTCCCAAATGTTCTACCATCTTTAATGTATTCTGTTGGTATTAGCAACAAGTCACAGGTCCAGCCCACACTCAAAAGGAGGGGATCAAACTAGGATGTAAAAACCACGAGCCAGTAATCATGGGGGCCACCTGAAGAGTCTCCATTACAGCTGGGCATTCAGGTATAAAATGATGACTTTCAACATGAATGCCTATAGACTTTTTGGAAAGGAAATTAAAATATATGTACATTTCCAATGGCGCATTTTCGTTTGCTGTGTAAAGTGGCTAACAGTGTCCTTTTATTATGAATTTTGTATTTATAATCTACATATTCATCACAACATTGGCCATGTAGAAATTAGAGGCTGATTTTCCCAGACTGTGGTCACTTCTCTAGGAAACACCTGATGGTCTAACGTGGTGTCAGTTATGAACTGTGATATCAATAGTAGGAGTAGCAGGAATAATGGTAACACGTAATAATAGTTTGTTTGTTGAATATCAACTTTATGTCAGGCACTGGGCCAAATACACATTCCTGCATGTAAGCTCCATCCCACAAGGACCGACACACACATGGGCTCGGGTTGACCATATGACTCTAACTCTCAGCCACACTCGATTGGCCCAGGGGGTCACTGTGTGTCTTCTCACAACACTGTGGAGCTGCCTGGAAAGGGTGGGCTGCCTCCTCACATTTTCCCTGGACTTTTCAGCACAACAAAGGGAATATGGCACTTAATGAGAGCTGAGGCTTAAAAGCTACCCTGAGAGACATGACAAGTCAGGAAGCAGAACGTATAAGTAAAGTGAAGAAACAGAAACTGAGGGAACAGAATGTCATACTTATTTATTCAACAAATATTGACCAAGTGTTCAAAAATGTGCCAGGCACTTTGCTGGATGTTAGGAGTTTAAAAGTGGACAAGATAGACAGGTCCTAGTCCTCACAGAGCTTAGTTCTATCAGTGAAGATTTAAATCAAGATCAAAAATTAAAATAGAACTATTGATATAATCTATGAGAGCCACATACCCACCTGCCCTATGACCCAGTGATTCCACATCTAGCTGTGGACCCAACAGCAGAGGTGAGTCCTTATGACCACCGAAAGGTGTGCGCAGTTTTATTTATAATAGTCACAAACTGGAAATAGCCCAAATGTCCACCAAAAATAGAATGAATAAATAAGCATTTTAAAAAATCACCTGCTGGAATATATATAATCATAAGAAAAAAGAACAAATTATTTCACACACAACTACACGATGAATCTTAAAGTGTTCTGTTGAGTGAAAGGGACCACACTTACCAGAGTACATGCTGTGTGATTATACTTCTATGCGGCTCAAGAACAGGGAAAACTAACCAGTGATTGAGAGAAGGCAGAATAGCGATTGGCTCTGGAAACGGGAGGAAGGTATCGTGAGGATTGACTTGGAAAGGATATAGGGAAATCTGGAATTGTAGTAATGTTCTAGTTCTTGATCTGTGTGGTAGTGACATAAGTAGGCTATGCTTATCCATCAAGCTATACTTATCCACACTTAAAATTAGTGCACTTTACTATATGTTATAATGCAATAAAAAATGAAGCAGATAAAAATAATCACAAACTGCTTTCTGAAGGCAATACTATTAAGGCTGAAATGGGGAAACACCATGGAGCGATGGCCTGTTTTTGGTAGAGTGGTCAGCGTGGTCAGCATGGGTCTCTGTGCAGGTGTCGTTTGAAGGGGCTCGCTGTGAGGAGATCAGGTGGGAGAGCAGTCTGGGCAGAGGGCACTACAAGTGCAAAGGCCTTGAGGCAAGAATGAGCTAAGCATGATGAATATAGCTCAAAATGAATGTGTAAACAGTGACCTGATATGAGATAGAGAAGTGAGATGGGATCTCTCAGGGCCATGGAGGCTGCCATAAGGAATGTAGTTTTACCCTAAGCACACCTGGAAAGCACTGTAGGACTTTCCGCAGGAAAGTGAAATGAGCTCATTTACAGTTCAAGAAATAGCCAGTCTGAAAAATGAAGGGACCAGTGGTAAAAGGGTGAAAAATAAAGAGACCAGTGGTGAAAAATAAAGGGACCAAGAGTCGTGGGTTGTGGCAGGGACATGGAGATGGGGGGCCTGATAGGACATCAATAGAACTTGCTATAAAATTGATGGTAGGATGATGGGTCCGGCTGGATTGGCTCCGTGACTATGGCACCATCTTCTGAACAGTGGAAGACCAAGGAAGGATGGGGGTGGGGTAGGCAGGAAGCCGTAAAGCCACTTGGGATGTTTTCATTTCGAGACCTCTGGGCTCCAAGCGAAAGAAGAGTTGAATGCATTAGCCTGGGGCTCCGCAGAGAGCCAGTGCCATTAAGATGATACGTTCATCCTTGGGGATAGATGGGCTCACCCAGGGGTGTGTATCGGGGAGGAAGAGAGAAAAGGGGAACCATGGAAGGGGAGGATGAGCTCGATCATGAAAGCATGAACCGGTGTCATCTAAAAGGGGCCCAGAGCAAACCTCTTTGGGCCAAATCTGGGAAGGTCCTGGGATCTACTCCCAATCTGAGATGCCCCCTCGTGGCTCTGGGTATAACCCCACCCACCCTCATCCTTCCCCATCCTTCTGAAAGTGCTGGTGTGAATACGTCTCTTGTTCTTATACTACAAGAGAATAACTTTCAAAAAATGCCTCACTCAAAGCTTCCACAGCTCTGAGGTATTAACGTGTCCATCTGACAGGTGAGAGAAGTTAGTTTAGAAGCTAAGCAATGTATCCTGTGTCAGAGAGCTATTAAATATCATGGCTCGCACTTGACATCAGGTGACTTCCAAAAGGGGTGTGCACCGAGCCGTAGAACGAAAGAAGCGTCTGGTTACAGTTTATACTTTAAGTAAGGAAAGACTGTCCTCCCAAAATGGGATTACAAAAATCATCCTTGCATGGACACAGCTGGCAAAACAAAAAACCAACTTCTCAGGCTGTGCAGGCCACGTTCGCTCTGGTTTAGAAGGATCAAAAGGACAAGAAAGTCCTTGAGTTTGGGCAGAAACAAAATCAGGCCTGGTTCCTGAGAGGTTCCTGAGACATGCAGAGCAACGGCCTGGCCTAAGAATGACAAGGAATGAACAGCAGAGTCCCCAGACCAGCCCTCCACCAAGGTGGTTCTAAGGGTCACCCCTGAAAGGCGTCTCTCCTGCTCCTTCCTGGGGACGAAACAGTGACTCATCTCAGCATTGGCCCCTTGCCCTAGAGAGATCGTTTTATGTAAATCTGTGTGGTGAACAGGACACAGTCCCTCTTGTGTATCCGATAACAATTCTCCAAGTCTTCCGTGATCGTCATAAATTCTCGAGTTGAGGAGCTCTGCGAGCTGTTTCGTCCACCCCTGAACTGAAGATAGTATTGTCAATGTGTGAGACCAGCTGGGGGACAAAACCCAATAAGATATTCCCTAAAACGTGTGCTTTCTGAACGAGGCTTAATGCTGTCGAGTGTGCTACATGTCACACACACACACACACATTATGTGACACACTTTTTAGTGATTCTGATAAATGATGGGTTCCATTTTGTGAACTAGATTCCCCGTTTTGACCAAATCTACATCCATACAGCAAGATTTAGGGGTGTTTCCCTTGATTATGTCTGATGCCCAATTCACATGAACTGCGTTTCCCTGTATTTTGAATTCTAAGAAAATCAAAACAAGAAAGTAGGTGCATTGTAACTTCCCCTTTTTCCAGAACACGTCTCCTCTTTCCCATGTCACTGTTATTTCTCTTCCCCTTTCCCCCAGTACAGGATCGTCCTTTTCTCTCCACAGAGCCCTCCCTTGGCTACCCGCAGCCTGAGCTCCAGGCGTGGCTCTCCTGAGGCCGCCATAACGAAACGCCACAAACAACCAAAATGTATTCTCTCGTGGTTCTAGAGACCAGAAGTCCAAAATTCAGGGGATGGCAGGGCCATGCTTGCTGCGAGGCTCTGAATCTCTCCTTGCCTCTTCCAGCTGCTGACGGGTGATGGCGATTCCTGGTGTTCTGTGTCCTACAGCTGCTTACTCCCATCTCTGCCCGTGGGGTCACACGGAGTCCTCCCTGTGTCTGTGTCCAGATCTTCCTCTTCTCATAAGACACCAGTCATACTTGGATGAGGGCCCACTTTAACGATGCTGTCTTAATTTGATTACGTCTGTGAAGGCCCTATTTCCAAATAAGGTCACGTTTGCAAGTACCAGGGGTTAGGGCTTCACCATATCTTTTGGGGGACACATTTAACCCCTGACACCCTGTGCCACTTATGTTTTGTTTGTAGTATGACTCCAAGTCCCAAATGAGTTCAAGTCCCAAAGGAAATGTGGCTAACAATTTCCTTAGTAAGCCACATATTGAAGGTCTTATAAATAAAGTTCCCCCAAGGAGAGTTCATCACAAAAATTACCTTTTCAAAATAAAATGTCAGCACTTTAAGAAACCTTAGCATTACCATGCATGCTTATGTGTGCAAACACACAGTTCCTCTCTCTCTCTCTCTCGCCCCCCTTCCCCTTCTGTCTTCCCTCCCCTCCCCATTTACTTCCTTTTTAGGGCTTTAATAATAAATTATAATACACATCTTGAATTACCATCCATTCAAGAAGAAATTTTATTCTGGTTTTGCTCTTTTCCATTTAAAAATAAAACAAAGAAAGAAACTAAAATGTCAGGCCAATGAGATCAGCCACCTGACGTAACCCCTCCTTATTGTCCATTCTGGCCTTCCTTTCAGCCCTCCCAATCTGAAGACCAGAAACTTTGTAGGATTCAGTATTTCTTTGGCAGAATGGTATATTGATTAAGAGCGTGAGCTTTGAAGAAATTAGAGTTGGGTTCTCACTGACTCATGATATGTTCTGGGTTCTGTGACTCAGCCCCCCAAAGGATGGTTGTAGAGATGACAGGAGGTGATACGTGGAAAGTACTTAGTCCACGGCCCGGAGCGTAATAGCCGCTCAATTAACACTAGCTGGTTATCAAGCAACATATATGTGATGTGCTAATGGACTGCTAGCCATAACTTTGGAAATATTATCAATAGGTGTTATAAAAGGAATTCTGTAATTGTGTTTAAAATCTTTTTTAAAAAAAAATGATTTCTTAAATTTTTGAGTAGGAAAAGGTTTGGGAGCTTGTATTTAAAGAGTTTCTGGAAATGAGCACATTTTTCTTTTGTTTGTTTTATAAGTCCTCAAAAGCTATAGACCTTGATTTGGGNAAAAAAAAATGATTTCTTAAATTTTTGAGTAGGAAAAGGTTTGGGAGCTTGTATTTAAAGGGTTTCTGGAAATGAGCACATTTTTCTTTTGTTTGTTTTATAAGTCCTCAAAAGCTATAGACCTTGATTTGGGTGAGACAGTCTAGTTTATGACACACAGGTAGCTTTGATATTACTCTTACCACCAGGAGACTCCCCTTGGCCCAGAACGAGTGCAGGATTTGGAGGCAAACAGACGTGAATTTGCATGTGACGTTGGGCAATCACTGACCATTTCTAAGTCTCAGTTTCCTCATCTTAAAACTAGAATTGTTAAGAGCTGAGAAGACTGGAGCTTAAATGCTATGACTCAGATTTTCAGAAAAATAGAATGTTCCTTATTTTCCATAACTGATCTCATTTTCTTTTGGAGCTTCCCTATTCCCCCATGAAAGGGGAAGAAGAAAACTCAAACTGGTCAGTATGAATTATCCTAGTCTCTTCAGGTTTAAAACACTCTCTTTCAGATTAACTAAGTTATTTCTGAATAAATTCAGTCAACTTGGGATTTCTCCCAGGCCCATCAAAACCCTCAGTGGACTTCCACCTCAACCAGGTACCAGGGTGCTTCAAAGTGGTGGGTGCTGGGACCATATTGAGTCCGTGGGCTGCCTCATGGGTCCCTTCCGGCCTACGAAAGAAGCCTGGCACTCAAAGTCACACGTTGTAGGACTCCACTTATATGGAATGCCCAGAATGGGTAAATCCATAGAAAGAAAGTAAATTAGTGATTGATAGGGGTTAGGAGAAAATAAATGGGGAGTGACTGCTAAGGGACATGGCATCTCTTTGGGAGGTGATGGACATGTTTTGGAAATCAATAGTGGTGATGTTTGCACAATTTCATGAATGTCTTAAATAGCACTGGATTGTATATTTTATAAGGGCAAATTTTTGATATGTGAATTGTAACTCAATTTTTAAAAATCACTCATAATCAGAGTTATAATTGCTGTCTTTTACTATATTATTAGTTCTCGTGCGCATATTTTATTACATTTGGAGTTCATTTTCTATTGAAAAAAATCAGTTGCTCATATTTGTGCAGATTTATTTCTGGATTTTCTACGCTGTCACATTGATCTATATGTCTGTCTCTCACTGTCCTGCTACCACACTATCTTAATTACCACAGCTGTGTAGTAAGTCTTACCTACCATCAAATACTGATTCCTCCCACTTTAATATTCTCCATAAGATTAGTTTAGCTATTGTAGGGCTTGTGCCCTCCCATGTAAATTTAAATTTTAGAATAAGTTTGTCCATATCTACAAAAACCTTGCTGGATTTTGATATGAATGACATTAACTATCTAAATCAATTTGAGGAGAATTGACATCTTTACTATGTTGCATCTTTTAATCTGTGGCCACAGTACATCTCTCCATTAATTTAGGTATCATTTAATTTCTTTTATCAGCATTTTGCAACTTTCAGCTCAGATCCTATGCTTGTTTTGTCAGATTCATAACTAAGTATTTCATTTCCTTTGACACGACTGTAAATGGCACTGTTTTGTTGTTGTTTTTTTTTTTTAATTTCAATTTCCACCTGTTCATTTTTGGTATATAAAATACTCAGTTGGTTTTTGTATATTGATTATGTATCCAGCCACCTTGCTTAATTCACTTCTTAGTTCTGGGAGTTTTTCTTTCTTTTCTTTTCTTTTTTCTTTTATAGATTCCTTGAGCTCATCTGTGTAGACAGTCACATTATTTGCAAACAGGGACAGTTCTATTTCTTCCTTTCCAATCCGCAGGCCTTTTCTTTATTTTCTTGGCCTTATTACAGTAANACATTAACTATCTAAATCAATTTGAGGAGAATTGACATCTTTACTATGTTGCATCTTTTAATCTGTGACCACAGTACATCTCTCCATTAATTTAGGTATCATTTAATTTCTTTTATCAGCATTTTGCAACTTTCAGCTCAGATCCTATGCTTATTTTGTCAGATTCATAACTAAGTATTTCATTTCCTTTGACACGACTGTAAATGGCACTGTTTTGTTGTTGTTTTTTTTTTTTTAATTTCAATTTCCACCTGTTCATTTTTGGTATATAAAATACTCAGTTGGTTTTTGTATATTGATTATGTATCCAGCCACCTTGCTTAATTCACTTCTTAGTTCTGGGAGTTTTTCTTTCTTTTCTTTTCTTTTTTCTTTTATAGATTCCTTGAGCTCATCTGTGTAGACAGTCACATTATTTGCAAACAGGGACAGTTCTATTTCTTCCTTTCCAATCCGCAGGCCTTTTCTTTATTTTCTTGGCCTTATTACAGTAACTAGAACTTGCAGTACTACGCGAAATCAGAGCGGTGAGAACAGACATCCTTGCTTTGTTCCCAATATTAGAGAGAAAAGCATTCAGTCTTTCACTATTCAATATGATATTATGCATGAGCCATTTTTAATCAGATCTTAGGCAACAGCATGTTGCTCCCATGCCATGCTGAATATCAGGCTTTTCTCAGGAAGTTGATGTTTTTCTGGAACATGGCCTCAGAAGTAGAAAGAAGCCTCCTTCCTTAGGGGAAATTCCTTCAAATTTTTCTGATTGTTTCAAACACCATGTTCCTACCTCATGTCTCCATCCTGAGAAGCAGGAGGACGTGGGCCCACCTACCAGTTCTTTTCTCTCTCTTCTTTTTTCCCCACAGAAGAGACCAGAAGACCTTCCCTCCTTCCTGAAAACTCTAAGGAACGGGGCTTCTTTCACCTCACATCTTTCTGATCACTGTAGGGCAGTAGTCTTTGAAGTGTGATATGTAGATCCCTCAGGGCTCTGAGACACTCTTGGAGGGGGGGGGGTCCATGAAGAGTTACACTATCTTCATAAATACTAAGATATTGTTTCTCTTTTAAAAAAATATATTGACATTTTCATTAATGTGGCAAAAACAGTTGTGGATAAAATTGCTGACATTTCAACCACAATCAAGTCCGTGGCACCAAACCCCACTTAGTGCTCATTGTACTCTTCACCACCATCCGCTCAGTAAAAAGAAAAAGTCAACTTAATTAAACAGTGACCTTGATGAAGCAATACAAATTTTGCTTTATTAATGTTAACCCTTGAGTACACATGTTTTTAATATTTTACGTAACAAGACAGGAAGTACGTATAAAACACTGCTGCTTCCTGGACCACAGGGGTTGTCCCAAGGGCCAGCAACAAACTGTGAGCATCCTGAACGAGCCTTTTCTTTCCTGAGACACCACGTTCACTTGAAAGACTGACAGATAAACGGTGGCCCTTCAGACTTGAGTATTTGGAAGACATTTTCTCTGACAGGTGAGACTGTCAGTCAAGAAAAACAACTGAGAATATTTGTTGCCAATGATTTCATTGGAACTTTCAAGGGAACATTCGAATTTTAGAAATCTTGTATCTGCTACTATGTACTTGTTTCTCATTACTTTAATACATTCCTGCTGTGATGGGTAATCTTAACAAATGGCTTTACATTTTTAATTAATTAATTTTTAAAAAAGGATTGTAGTTTTTAAAGTAATCTCTACACCCAATATTGGGCTGGAATGGATAACACCAAGAGTAAGACTCACATGCTGTACTGACTAAGCCAGGCAGGTGCCCCAACAAATGTGATTTTTTAGTATTAAGTAAGGAAACGTGTCCATATTTGGAAGATCTGCATAACTTAGGCAACTAATATTTTTCAAATGACCAATGCATGATGTTACAAAAATAGACATGAGTAAAATGAGTAAAATATCTATTCAAAGTGCAAGATGGATTGATTAATTTTAATATAACAGAGAATGAAAAAAATTATTGATATGGTTTCAGATTCCATGCTGTAACCAAACTGTGAGAAACTGTAGAAGTCCACAATAATCTGAGATGGTTACTAACATACTCTTGACTTTTTAAAATGTGTGTATAAGAACTAGGAAGATCGGGAGGGGAAGAAAGGGATAAAGAAAGGGGGGTAATCAGAAGGGGGCATGAAGCATGAGAGACTATGGACTCTGAGAAACAAACTGAGGGCCTCAGAGGGGAGGGGGTGGGGAAATGGGATAGACCGGTGGTGGGTAGTAAGGAGGGCACGTATTGCATGGTGCACTGGGTGTTATACGCAACTAATGAATCATCGAACTTTGCATCAGAAACCAGGGATGTACTGTATGGTGACTAACATAATATAATAAAAACATTAAAAAATAAATAAATGAATAAATAAATAAATGAATAAATAAATAAATAAATAAATAAACTGTGTGTATATGTGAGGCTACATTTTCTTCATATTCTTCAGTCAAAACAATGTATTGAAACAGACTGAATGCAGAAGATATGAAAATTTAACTGTCTTTTATTAAACTAGGCATTAACAAGATTTGCAAAAATGTAAAAAAATCACTTTTTGTTTTGGACAATGTAATTATTTTCATAACAATATTTATGTTAACATGTAATGGGTTTAATATGTTATTTTTAAATTAATAAACATTTTTAAAATGTCTCGATTTTAATTTATAAATATGATTACTATTGACACAGCTGACTTTGTTAAGTTATAATTACTATTGACACAGCTGACTTTGTTAAGGGGTTTGTTGTTAACCAACAAACCCCTTTTTGGAGGTTGCACTGATTTTCAATAGTAAAAAGGGGTTCTGAGACCAGGAGTTTTAAGAACCTACTGGTCATTCTCATTCCAGCAACATTTCTCATTTCTTTGAAAGGGAAGATCTGAGTATTTATCAAATTCTTTTCCTTCTCCACAAGCCTTGCTTCAAGACTGTTGTCTCACCCCAGCTCAACAAATTAAGTTTGCTTCACAAAGCGGAACAAAATTGTCTTTGTTTTAGGTAGCATCTGCCTTCACCTAAAGTAATAGATGTCTGATTCACTCTGGAGGGAAGCTACAGGGAAAACTGATTTGCAAAGAATAAAAAAAAAAAAGTACATTGCTTTACTGTATCAAAAATACGATTCGGGTTACGTGGGTATTAAATAGGGTTTGTATCTTTAGTAACTGGCAGGGTACCTTGTAGAGGGTAGCTATTCAATTCTTGCACATCCACTCTCCAGGCTTCTTTCCCCAAACAAGATACAGCTCTAAATCTGAGCAAGCAAAACAGCATTGAAGTTTTCCCAGCGCACAATATTATGCACTAAAAGTGGCATTTCTTGAATCACTTCTGAACGAGAAATAGTGGTTAAGTAATGAAACGTACAAGGTACTTAGCAGGTGAAGTACTAGCTAACAACACAAATGCCGTGAGAATGCAAACACTATTTTATAGGCCTCAGAACAATTGTTCTCAACTTTGGTTATGCATTGACGACATCTAGGGAGCTTTTAAAAAGTGCCAGTGCCTGGGCTCTCCTCCAAGACGTTCTGCTTTAAGTGGCCTAAGGTGTGGTCTGAACAAAAGTATTCCTAAAATTCCCCTGCTGGGATTTAATGGGCAGCCAAAGTGCAGAAACATAGACCCAAACTTTAGGGCTTCAAATAGGTTCCCCGATACTTATTTATTTGTTCGTTTGTTCAGTGCGTTTACTGAGCACCTACTATGTTTCCAGTACTCATCAAGATGCGAGGATCTAGCAATAAACAAAACAAGGCATCAGCTCTCATGAGGCTAATGTTCTAATAAAGGATGGACAGAAACTATGTACATAAACACATAAGCAATATTATGTCATTGGTGGTAAGAGTTCCGAAGAGAAGTAAAGCCAGGGAAGGGAACAAAGAGAGTACCTGGGTGAGCTTTTAAAGATAGGACCATTCAGAAGTCCTCTCTGACAAAGTGGCCTGAAGACACTGAAAAAACTGAAGGAAGCAAGGAAGAGATCCATGCAGCTATCTGAGGAGGGCCGTGCCAGGCAGAAGAAGAGAAAGTTCTGAGCTCGGAGGTGGAGGAATGCTTGGTACACTCCAGGTATGAGAAGGAAGCATGCCTGGGACAGTGGTTGGGAGCAAAGCAGAGGAGGTGGGCCCAGAGAGGCCTTGGTAAGCACTTTGCATCTCATTTCAAATGAGGCACTAGGGCACCAGGGAGTTCTAAGCAGAGTGGTGACACTTTCTGATAAATGCTTTAAAAGGTCACTTGGAAAGAGATCGTCGGAAGCAGCAGGTGAGGGCGGAAGCAAGGAGATGAGTTAGGAGACTACTAAAGCATTCCAGGTGACATAGGATGGGGACGTGAGCCGACATGGGAAGGGAATGACAAGATGGGGTAACCGGGTGATGGAAATTGGGGACAGTATGTGTTATAATGAGCACTGGGTGTTATATAAGACTGATGAATCACAGATCTGTACCTCTGAAACAAATAATACATTATTTATTGGAGGGGCAGTCCTACATGCAGTGCAGGGAGCAGCTGGCAGCGTCAGATTTGGGAGTGAGGCATGGTGGAAAGTCGAGGATGATCCGAAGGCTTTCTGCCAGAGCACACATCTGGTCCTTGCAACAATTCCATAAGGTGGTTGAAAAAGCACGTTCTGCAATTGACGAATGAGAAACGGAGGCCGAAGGAGGCTAAGTGGATAGAAACGATAGAAGAAAGCTACACCCGCTCACCCCCTGCCAGCTCGTTGGGCTGCAGGTCCGGTACTCCTACTTTTTCCAGTTGTGAGACTGCAGTCATGTAGAAAAGCAAATCCCACTTTCTTGAAGTCTATAGTCTAGCTGTGGGGTCAAGGCCTAGAGGTAAATACTATCGTAACTGACATGGGGTTAACTACCCTCTCAAGATCGGAGATGATCCCAGGTGAGCTGGGAGAGCTGGGGTAAGAAGAATCTCGTACAAGGCAGTGTCAAAGAAATGATTTCAATGAAAAGCATCATTACTCAAAGCCTAAAGCTAGAATCTGAGACACGTATGCATCAGGTCCAGACTTCAAAGGATAAATCTCTTTGGTTGGACCAGAGGGTTTCAAATGTGTGTAGGGGAAGGTAGGGATAGGGAAGTCAAGGAGTTGAACATGAGGCTGAAAAGATCATTTGGGACCAGATTATAGGAAGCATTAAATGCCCACGTAACAGGGAGTGAGCCCATAGCCTCTTACTAGAGATAATAGAGATTAGAAAAATAGGAATGCGATTTCAAGGTGATCATTAAGCTTATTAGGAAAGCAATAATAAAATCTTCGGGAAAACAGGTCAAGAATATAGCTCTAATTTAATAACAAGCTGGATTAATCGGCTAGTCCTTAGAAGAAGTTTCATAATCCCGAGAGCCTTTGAACTTGATGGGTAATTATTGTCAATAAGAACAGACACCTTTTTGAAATTATAAGCCATTAAAAGAAGGTGCAAAAGCAGTTGAGTAGCTTTCATTTGTACAAAACAGCAAAACAGCTTCAGGCCAAGTGTGTGTCTGACTGGGGAGAGGCTGGAAGCTGAGCTGTATTTGCCCACCCAACTCTAGAACATTTTCATTTGTTTTGTGGGTGTAGCCAAGACGGGAACAACTGGGAAAATATTTGAATGGCAAAACTCTCTCAATAAAGCCTGACTGGTTTGGGGAGTTTGGAGGGTGTGTTCTCAATATAAATTGGGGGTATTTAGTTAGGTCTTCAATTCATCATAACATCACCTAGAGTATTGAGCAAAGAGAATGAACCAGGAAAACGATCTAGACATTTCAGGGTGTTTTTTGTCCCAAGAGAGAACAATATTTTAAAATCAAAACTGTGTACTCCTTAAGAAAACTGCAGCCACCCTGAATATGTTTAAAAGAGAAAAAGTATTAAACTGATTCTCCTTGGGCTTTTAAAATATATGAATCTACTTGATACCTTTTCTGTTGCTTTGGAGGAATAGTCACCATGAGTAATATGGTTTAGAATTGGAACTGTCATTAGCAGTTTAGACATGTTGGGAGACAAAGAAGATGAGTTCAATGGGGTAAAGAGTTGGTGTGGATTGAAAAAGAACCGGTCCAACAATTTTGACACCTGCTTTTTCCAATACACTTGGGTAATATGATTGCACGTTAAATGTGTGTACATTTTCAGCTATCCAAGAAGAGGCTTAAAGTAAAAAACAAAAACAAAATCAAAAATAAAAACACGAAATCAAATAGGTAGGGTGAGGAACCTCAGAAAAACAAAACAAAAACAGGAGAAAAGAAAAAATTACCCTCGAACTAAATAAGCATAAGACGGAGCAGAAATATCGCGATGTCGGTGTGTGAGATGAGGTGAGGGATCGGTTTCCAATTGCCAGAGAGGATTGGTTACAACCTCCTGGTGAATCCAAACTCCGGGTAAAAGGGAAGCTGCAGGAGTGCTTGGACCCAAGTGTGATGTGTGGGATGGGAGTGGGTGGCTTTGCTCTTTGCACGTGGCATGGCGCTTCCAGATGGCTTTGAGGAAGAATGACCGATCCAACGATGTGTTTGTCCTCTACAAACACCTTCCATCTGGGGTGGTCAGAGAAAAACAGACTAAATTGTAGCGTGGGTGGAGGAGGAAGTGTAAGCAGGAAGGGGAGGGAGGTACAGACCCACCCCACTCATCTTGTGGCTGCTGTGGAATCTGGAAAGATTTTTAGATGTGGAAGACTCCACCACTCACTTGTGAGGTGACTGTGGGCAAAAGACTCAATCCTCCTTTCCCTTTAGCCACGTTTCTAAATGTGAGTGATTGCTACCTCACGCTTCTCTGTGTTTCGCTTTGTTTTATTTTATTGGCATAGAAGTGTGAGAGCTTTATGCAAGGGTGTGTGAGTTAATCCTATTCAAAATCAAAGCCCCACACATGTGGGAGGTACTGTGATTATTTTTATTGGTGGTGGTTTGGGCGGGGAGGAGTGAGGATGGGCCATATATCATGCCCGGGACTGGTTTGCCTTTCCTCATGCCTGTACCCTGGCAGTGGTGAGGGGGCAAATGGTTTTTGTCCTCTGATTTTCACTGTGAAGGTCAAGGGGGTGATTTGCACTGTGAAGGTCAAGGGGGTGATTTTCACTGTGAAGGTCAAGGGGGTGAAGGATGCCAGGGAGATGGAAGTCTGTGCAGAACGTTTCTAGGTGAGCTGCCCGTCATCTGGCCCTCTGACCTAGTCACCAGGACTTAAAAATCATTTTTGTTTATGTTCAATGGAGAAAGTGGTCGTCTTCTTCTGAGTCTCAATCACAAATTGTTGTTATACTTCCTATTCTTAAAACTCACAGTCTTATAATAATATGAGAGACTTCACGTTGTTTCTTTGCATTTATAACAGAACCAAATGATGACTTTACATAAACTGCACAGAAAGGATTTTGCTTTGACACAAGGAATAGTTTCTTGGTGTTTTGGTTGAAGACCCTACAGTGGGTTCCTAAGAAAGGCGGCTTATCTGTTCAGAAAATATAGAAAAAAGAGGGCACATTTCTGCTTAATGTTAAGAAGACAGATTCTATTTCACTTGTGCTAGTTTATTATGTTTGGTTTGTCAATCAGTATAATAAACATTTTTTGTTCACAGAAATAGTACAACGTTCAATTGCGTCCTTACTAGAACATCACCAGGTTCACACTGCAAAGCAGAGGAGGTCACAGTTCATATTTATGGTACGGTGGAACACACAGCCACGCAAAATGGTTTTGAGATCACCGCAACTCCATGTGCCTTGGCTGAATGATGAAATCCAGCCTGCTCTTCGCTAGTCAACATTTGCAAAAGAAGTCTTTGCACAAAGGCGTCAAGTAGGCTAATAGCTTCCCTAAAAGCGTCCACAAATCATCACAAATACCTCAAAATCTTGTGTCAGAATTCCTATTCCTTGTCATAACCCACAGTAGCAAGACACACAATAATTTTGGGCATAATACGTTTCTCTCTATAAAAGGGCATTACCTAATTCATATTCTGAGGAGACAACTGGTCATGAGGGATAACAACTTTTTTAAAAAACTGAAATTATCCTCTTGGCCTCATTTGTCCTCAAGCATTATATGATAGAAACTGTGATGATTAACTTTATATGTTAATTTGAAGTGTATTTTTGGGGGCGCCTGCGTGGCACAGCGGTTAAGCGTCTGCCTTCGGCTCAGGGCGTGATCCCGGCGTTATGGGGCCGAGCCCCACATCAGGCTCCTCTGCTATGAGCCTGCTTCTTCCTCTCCCACTCCCCCTGCTTGTGTTCCCTCTCTCGCTGGCTGTCTCTATCTCTGTCAAATAAATAAATGGAATCTTTAAAAAAAAAATTTGAAGTGTATTTTTGGATGAGATTAACACTTAAGTTGGTCAACTTTGAATAAAGCAGATTATTTTCCATGTGGGTGGGCCTCATGCAATCAGTAGAAGGCTTGGGTAGAACGGAAAGTTCAGCCTACCTGAGCAGGAGGAAATTCTTCAGCCCGATGCTTTCACATTTCATCTGCATTATTGACTGTCCTGGATCTCCAGCCTGCTGGCCTTCAGACTAGTACCCGGGGGCACTAAGTGCTTTCAGGAAGCAGGACAATCTCACTCTGGTCACAATGAGGCCGTCTGGACTCCCAAAGTTTTGTCAACTCTGATACCCACTGTGTGTCCTGGGGTGACCCGTTCACCTTTCTTGGGGATATCACCCATGGGATGGGGTGAATGGCATTCCCTGTCATCTCAGTGCTGAGTTGTGAGCATTTAGTAGGCAAAGCTTGGAAAGTACTTTGAAGATGCGCAGTGTTGCACCATGCTGTTTTATTGTTACGTCTTATACTTGATTATATTCCTCCTCAAAGATCTCTGTGGGGATTGATGCACTCTTTGTGTTTTAGTAGCTGATTTCTGTGGTAGATTTTATATCTCAATAAAAAGACTATATAATGTTTTAAATTGTTTGAAATGTTTTTCCTACACATCAAAGCCATGATTTCTAAAACCTCTAAACCAGTTTCTTTTGCTTTCTCTTACAGGTTAATGTGGGTAGTCAGGGTCAAAGACAAAAGGAAGGAGCAGTAGCAGGCCATTTAAAATATCATTTATAGGAGCCAAGATACCACCCCTAGTTCAGAGAAGTTATGCGGTAACCCACAGAGCCTTCTGGACGAACTGAATGTGAAGGATGTCTGTCTCTTCACTCCACTGCAGGAGATAATAATACAAGGTGATAGGTCTTTTTCGGCTATCCTCGGCCCTTGGGTGTTTTCTAAATTATGAAGAATATTATTCTTTCTGGAACCTGAGGCATAATTGAGAAATGTAAAAGGGCATAGATCCAAGACCTTTAAACCCACATGCCAAAATTATTCATTCTTCCAAAGATAGTCTAACAATCTGAATATGTATTTGGCAACCTGTGTTTCCCAGGTACGTATGAATTCTTGTATCTTCTTTCAAAGGGTGCCAGTAAAAAGAAGACAAGCTAAGTGGGTGCTCTTCTTTATGATGATGAACAAGGGAGGGGTATGAAAACATTTGCCAAACCCTTCCCAGGTTCCCACATCCCCAGGGGCAAGAATCAATGAAATTTGGGATCAGACAGTCCCACAGAGTCTCCCTAATCTTACACATTAGCCAGAGCCCAAGCTGTACCTCAAAGTGCTCGTGATCTGTCTATTATTATCTGACACTGTAAATTCAAATTCTTTGTCTTCCTGATGCTGGAAAATTTGTCAAAAGAAAGACTTACTGGGTTCCACAAGCAAACATCAATAAAAATATTAATCATAAAATCATGCCTCTGGATGTTGATTTGGCTTCAGGTGAAGCTAGAATGCCATCTGAGAGGATTTGTTTCTAGGTTGAATTATTTCGAAATGATGGTAATTGCCCAGCCTCTTATTTGACACCAAGGACTCGTTCCATTGAAATAAAACATGCAGAAGGCATAATGTCAGATTTTGAAATGACATAGAATCAAAGAGGAAAGTTACTCTGGTAGATGTTAGAATCTGGATTTTGGAGTATCTCCATTGGCCAAGACAGTGGGCTAATCCCAATGAGAGGAAATCTACCAAGAATCACTAGGAAAGTCTGCACTGAGGTTCAGAAAATGAACCACAGAGATATAAAATGGAAGGACCTATTTAAGTGGAAATTCCTTTGGTAGAGGGATCTGGTTGATTTCAAAATCAGTTCAGGTCAGTGTGACTAGGTTGGCCAAAAATTAATGTATCACGGATTACATTGCAAGGTTTATAGTGTTAATATCAGCAGATATAATATAATTGATTCGCCTGTTTTTCCGTTTAGCAGTCAGTGGTGTATAAAGAATGGAGGAGATTGGGGAATCAGTAAGTGCTCAGTCTTCATTTAGCTTAAGTCAATAGTGCTATTGTAGGAATTCAGGATCTGTGTTTCAAATTTTCACTTTTTTTCAAGAGAATCTAGAAATTTGGATTTTAATAGGTATAAATTCTAATTTTACAAACACTCTGAAATTAAAAAAAAAAGCTGTATCTAGCCAACAGTCCTCCCATTTTTACCTTTGTGTTAGACATATTGTCTAAATCTTAGGAAAGAGGTGTAGGATGGAGACAGAGGTTAAGACTTTGTCATTTTATAGGTCATCTTACAGGTGGCAGTTGAATCAATGAAAGTGAATCACTGGGGTGTGTATATAAAAGAGGAAGGTAAAGTCTTATGTGTGCTTTCTTTTGGGCTAACTATATATTTTTTTGGAATTGATTTTAATTTATCTGTTGACTTTTTAGCTACACTTCTTTGCATTGCTTTTATAATTTTTGCTCTAAATACTACTATTCACATTCTTAAATTTTCAGTATGCTTAGAGTTCATATCCTACCACTTCATATAAATATACAAACTCTCTTATTTATAGGTTCATTCATCTATAGTTGTCATATGTATCATTACCTCCATACTTTATAAATCTCATAATACAAGGGCATCATTTTTTTTTAAATATTAGTCTTTATTTACCCAAATCCTTACTATTTGGAATGTTCTTCATTCTCTTCTAAAGATTCAGTTTGCATCTAGTATCATTCCCATCAGTCTAAGAACTTCTCAAAGTACATCTTATAGTGTAGATATGCTGACAATAAATTATCTTAGTTTTCATTTATCTTAAAATGTCTTTTTTTGCCTTCATTCTTGAAGATTATTTTCATTAGATATAGAATGCTAACTTGAAAGTTCTTTTTTCTTTTATCACTTTAATGATATTGATTCATTGCCATCTGGCTTCATGGTTTTTTATGAGAAGCTAGCAGTTACTTATATTGTTGTTCCTCTGTATATAATCTGTTACTTTTCTCTAGCAGCTTTAAGAATTTTTTTGTTATCTTTGATTTTTTTTTAAATTAACTATGAGGGGTGTCATTATGGTTTTCTTTGGATCGTGATTGAGTTTATGGAGCGTCTTGAATCTGTGAATGCCTTTTACCAAATTGGGGAAACTTTCAGGTATTACTAATTTAAATATTATTTGTGCCCTATTCTCCCCCTCTTCTCTTTGTAGGACTCAAATTATATATATGTTAGGACTTCTGATATTGTCCCACAGTCCAATCTGTTTCCTACCTATCCCTCAGACTTTGTAATTGTATTCATTTACCTTCAACTTCACTGGCTTTTTCTTATGTTGTTTCCCAGTTGCAAAGCCCATCCAGTTCATTTTTTATTTCAGATATTGTACTTTTCAGGTCTTTGTCTTCTATTTCGTTATTGTTTTTAGTTAGCACTTGTTCATTTATTACACATATTTTCTTGGTATTTTGGATCGTGCTTAAAATATTTATTTTAAAATCTGCTAATTCCGATGTCCGGATCATTTGGGGATCAGATTTCACTAAATCATTTTTCTTGGATTTGTGTCATATCTTCTTGTTTCTTTGTATGTTCAGTAATTTTGCCTTGTATGTCTAGTGCTCCGGGACATTATGAATACTGTGTTGTAGAGGCACTGGATTCTGCTATATTCCTTCAAAGAGTATCAAGTGTTTGGATTTAAGCAAGCAGTAAACTTGATCAAAATTCCAGTTTTGTCATTCTTGTGGTCGGCAGCAGCTGAAATCAATGTTCCCTTCCCTTAACGTCAGCTTCATGGTTTAGAGTCTGCCCTGTGCACAGATATTTCAAGAGTCACTCAGAGATTTGGGCAGAGTTTATACATGAAACTTTGTATGTATTTCTCTGGCTATATGCTCTCTTTTTCAATCTCTCCAAGATGAGCCTTCTGGTTCTTCATGTCTGTAAGACTGCTGCTTCATATTCAAATTTAGTTGCCCAGTGTGGCCAAACTAGGACCCTCAGTCTGCCAAAAAACTGTAAAAAGCAGAAAACTTATTAGTGCTCTTTCCTCCTAAGTATCGTTTGCCTCCCCATCTCTGCCTGCCTTTGGTCTCTCTCCGGTGCCTTCTGTAACTGATTTTTGTACTTTGTCCAGAGTTTATAGTTGTTGCCTGTGATACAGTATGTCTGAAAGGAGCTACTCTGCCATTACCAGAAGCAGAAATTCCAGACAATTCCAGCAGAATGTGAAGTTTAGGGCAAACCCTCAATTCAGGACCATGAGGCAAGTTGACCACACCTGGGCTAACTACTCACAATGGTCTAGGATTCCTTCTTTCTACAGCTCAGACTACCAGAAACACTGTGACCTGCAACTAATCTTCTCAACTAAATTGGTAAACACAAGCAACCAGCTTTCTAACTGAGACCCCCCACCTTCAGAGTTTTTTACCCCAGATCCACTTTCTATACTGAAGTGAAAGTGATCTATACAAAAAAAAGAGAGAGAGAGAGAGAGAGAGAGAGAGAGAGATCATATCATATCACTTCTCTACTTAAGAAATCTTCCATGGCTCCTGATTTGCCTGATAGAAAAGAACAGAAATTTCTTAGCAGAGCTTATAAGATCATGTGAAACTTTTAATCTGAACATTCTGCCTCCTTTATAGTTTCTCACCCCTTTCTACCCCTACTCGTACAAGTACATTGTGCTCTTGGGACAGTCAGGTCTTGCTGACTCATGAAATATTCACCTGCATGTTTAGAGCTCCATGTATTTGTGGTTAATATCACCTTACCTTGCATTATTTTTCTCTGAGCCATTTGACATTATATGTTATAATTATATGATAGACTTGTTATAATATATTAGAGACATTATTTTCTAAGGCCTATTTGGCATTATAACACAGATCTTATATTTTTCATCATTAACCACATGTCTTCCACATTGGAATGTAGGCATCATGAGGTCAGAGACTTGATTTAGTTCACAATGTTATCCCCTCCATTCAGAAGGGCCTGTTTCATGACAGCCACTTCAATAAATACTCGCTGGATAAATATTGCTCTTGTTGGCTGGAATTCCCTTTCACTCCCTGCCCAAGTTGGTGTTGCAAAGGCATACTGAGAACCCAACTCAATTGTTATGTTCCCTCTGGAATCTTCTGTCTACATTTGTCACTCATATAGAATGAATCATTAAGTCTTCTTCCATTTTTCTATAAGATGGGTATCATCTTCTCTGTTTACCTTGGCACCTTTGTAGTAAAGTAAGCTCACTCATGAGTTGACTTGGAATCTCCTCCATTGCCCATACTCACCACATGAGTTTGAGTTTTCTTTAGAGTGGCTGCCTTTCTTGCTTGGCTTCCCACGTAAAGGAAAGCTCTTTTGTACTCCTTAAGCCTAAGGTCTAAGACAGACTTGATTATACCAAACTCTGGGTACATCACACTTATTAAGTATAGCAGTTGATAATAGTTCATTAAGTATTCAAACAGTCTTAGATATGAATTGGGAAATATTATTTTTAAAAAACTGTTAATTAGTTTTAGGGTCCCAAATCAAAGCATTCTTTTGGATTTATGATTTTCTAATATTTGCAAGCCTCCTCAGGATGAAAACCTCAGGCTTATTTATTTATTTTTTCATATTGAGTTTGTGGTTAAATCCCAATCGGTGACTTTGAGATCAATTAAGTATTCTCACTCATTTAATAAATGAGTTCTCTTCAACCCAAATCTACAATGAATTGGAGTGAATAACATAGTGGGAAGTAAATTAACTCAAAGTACCAATGGTCATGGAATAACATTTCTATGTTTACCACTCAGGAAAAAATTTTTATAAGTGCTGAAATTGTGTTGAAAACTATAAATCCATAGTTACATTATAATCATCATAAAACAAGTTGAGAACTAACCTGTTTGTTGTCTCTTCAGAAATCACCTTTTAAAAAACAAAAATAATGGGGCAGGGGAAAATTTTAAAAGTGAAAGAACCTGATTTTTACCCTATTCATCTATTTTTTTTTTAATCTCTTGCTAAGCCTCTGAAACCTGTATTGCTGTTCATTTACTGCCCACAAGATGGTAGATTCATAATCCCAAGAGAACAAGTGCACAGTCATCTCCTCCGTGACTCTGGTGACACAAGAGTTCTAAGAAATGTATACATGTGTTTATGCACATAACAATGTACACATAAATCACGGACTTCCCCTGAAATGAAGCTGAGGTCATGTGAACATATTTCAGCCTTTAACTTAGACACTTAGGCTGCATGCCCAGCTATGACACAGAGCCCGTGTTTATAAACTCAATTTAATTTCAGTTGTTGGTATCAGTTACCATCATTCCAGATTTAAAACCACCAGCCCGGAGTCTTTCTCTGAGTTCTCGCAGACCCTAGTAGCTGTACCAGGCACTTGGCACTTTTATGCACACTCCTTCATATTGTTCCTGGACGATCTATTTAAACAGGACTTTTCTCTTCATTTTATTACAAATTCTTGAATCCAAGGATCATGTCTGATATTTCTCAGAATCCTCGTTAATGTCTAGTCCAGAAGCCTGTTCTAGCAAACGCTCCAAAAAAGTTGTTGATCGATTCAAAATGGATTTTCAGTTTTATGAAAAATATTTTTAGAGTAGAGGAAACATTCACTTTTGTGTTTGGAAAACAGGATGGCTATGTTTAAAAACAAGTGGAGATGAGGTGCCATCTCAGGGGCTACACATTTCCACATCGGCCCCTAATCTCAATACAAAATCCCAACCCAGCTTCACGAGAAAAATAATAAAAGACAAAATAAAGAGAATAAGACAAACCAGGTTTAGTATTTCTTCTTCAAAATTTGTTTCCACCATAATCAATGGAAAAAACCAGAGTTGTCAGTCTTCTGTGAGAGGAGACATACGTGTTTTCTCTCTTTCCCTCTTCTTCCCTTTCCCTCCCCCGTGTCCCCTTCTGAAACTGAGTCAGACCAGGCCATATTTCCAGTTAGAAGTAGACATTGGTGCCAAGCAGCTGTTCAGAAATGTCCAAGCGGACAGCAAATGGTGCTGATGGAGTTAACGGTGGTGACTCACTTGGGACATTCACAGCAGGTCAGCTGAAACCACCCCTTGCTGCAAAGAGCATTTAGTCCCTGCCGGGCAAGCACCCAAGAATACGAGCTGGGCTTGATAACAGGATAGTGCCTCTTAGTTGCCACTGCTTGCTCTGCTGTTCTCAGTTTTCACAATTTTTTTAAAGGTGGATTTTTCTCTAACGCAATCATGAGCAGTGATGGGAAGAACAGGCTGAGCAGCTGTTGACTGTTTGAAATAACAGAGGGAGGGTTGGTATCTGGACATGCTCAACGCGAGTTGTCTTGCAAGCTTTGATGATGACTTTCACATATAAAATTATGGGTCAGAAGCAGGAAGCTGAGTATGCTTTATGCCAGTACATCTAGCCTGGCAAATGTAAGATTTGGGGGATTTCAGAAAGATTTCATTCATCTAAGAATACTTTTCTACAAAATACTGTGATGGTTTAAAATTTTCTCAACTGCACCACAATAAAACCGAAACAAAGCCACCCAAACAAAAAACGTATGAGATATAGAGCATACTCATATTTCGGGAGCTTATACAACTTTCTCCATAACCCAGAAGGGGATGTATAAAAATATGATGAAAAACTGATGTGTGGTTTTGCGTTATAAAATATGATACGAAAGACTACTGAAGACATTTTTAGAGAAAAAACATAATTACCAGAAATAACACAACCTTGACCCAACACCTATTTTTATTTTTGTTTTTTTCTTCAAATTACTTCTTAAAAACGCTTGGAAGGGGGTGCCTGGGTGGCACAGCGGTTAAGCGTCTGCCTTCTGCTCAGGGCGTGATCCCGGCGTTCTGGGATTGAGCCCCACTTCGGGCTCCTCCGCCATGAGCCTGCTCTTCCTCTCCCACTCCCCCTGCTTGTGTTCCCTCTCTCGCTGGCTGTCTCTCGCTCTGTCATATAAATAAATAAAATCTTAAAAAAAAAAAAGCATTTAAAAAAAAAAACGCTTGGAAGGCATATATCTTAGATTTGTTCTCTACTGGTTGAAATAAGGAATAATAATTACTGATATTAATGGTCATTTGACTTAAACTCCATTTCCCTAAAATTCTGGCATGAGCTCATGGTTTCCACATTTAGACGAGATCTTATTTCCTTTGCACTTATTTGGTAGAAAAATCTGATTTGGCGATTTGCGTTCGCTAAAATCAAGTTCCCTTTTGTGCCTGGATCTAAAGCTAATTCTGACAGTTTCAGACCAGGCAGAAGATGGAATGAAAAATAAATCAACTTCCTTTCCCAAGAATAAGTCTTAGCATTCAATGAGCATGGTAGAACAAAGGATTATTTATCAATCCATATAGTTGACTAGGTACTTTAATGCTTAACTTCAACAGTTTTAAGGTGTATAGTTTTAAATGCATTCAACAATTTTTTTCTGCTCCGCCCCTTTGAGAATATATATTCTAAGTTCAAGGGAGAATAGTTGTGTGTCTATGGTTTTATAGACAGCTGTGTGTGTGTGGGGTGGTTTACAGGGGCAGGGATTGTGTTGGTGTTGCTTGCCCACTACCTACCTCATTGTAGAGGCTTAATAAATATTGGTTGAATTAATTAATTTTGGCCACAGGAACTGGAGGGATGACAAGGAGTGTCTTGTTGGCAAAAGAACAGATTAGTCATTTGGATCAAGTCAAGAAGATGGGATTTAGCATGATTTAAATCAAGACTACTGAAGCCATTTCAAGTCAAGGCTGGGACGTGCCTGGGGAAGGGAAAGAGAGCTAGGTGAATAAGTCTATAGTGGCCTGGGTCGAATGCATTTCTTCACATGGCATCAAAGGCCAACCAAAAAGTCCACGCTTGAAAAAATGAAAATGAAACAGGGCATCATGGGGGCAAAGAGAGAGGGATGAGAGAACATAGTCACAGAAACACATGCGCTTTGAGAATTTATCACTTTCTTTCTGTCCCTTCTACCCTGGTCTTATTTGCCATCTTGGTGTCTTCTTTTCTCATCTTTCTTCGATTTTCATCTAAAATTGGACTGCCAAAGAAAAAGGACCGGTTAGATGTTAGAAAGTTTTCAGCAACTCTCCCGCATTCTCGTGAGGATGTGTGTTTTCTCTCTGATTCTGTTCATCTTTCAGACATGTTCCTGACTGTGAACCTAATTGTCTTCTGATTATGAGAGTGAAATGCTGAATGGCATTGCTATTTGCAGGTGAGAAAGAACTGCTCCATATGTATATTTCCTATCTTAAAAAAATATCAGTTCTATTTCTCTATCTATCTATCTACTGAGAGAAATAGAACCGACTTTTTATAAAGATAGGAAAGTAAATGGCTGAAGTTTTTACCTTCCAACTATTCTGTGTATAATTTCATTTTTTCTTCCAGCATATTTTAAATTGCTACCATTTGAAAAAATGCCTTTTAAGACATTCTAACTTGGGGTTAATAATTTAATATTAAATGATAGCTGCGTTAATTCTACTAAGGGCAAATCACACTATCCTATTCATCACAGTGGGGCAGGCACTGACTAAGTCTTTTTGGTGATAGCAGATTGTTGAGAAATCCAAGTTCTGCACAGATGTGTAGAAAGGCATCTTTCGATAAATGACAGGTAAGTAGATATGCACACACGTCCATAGGCACACACACAAATACCAAAAACATAAAAAAATGACCCCACCATAGGTTATATTTATTATAGCAGACCAGTACGTGTATATTGTTTAAAAAGCTGAAACTGGAGGCCTACCTCTCCTTTTGGCTGGTTTTATTACCTTGGTTTCACATCAAACGAGACCAAATCGCCTACATGAATATCAGGCTGGTATGTGTCATGTCTGTATCAAGTGTCTGAGCTCATTTTTATTTGCAGCCTGTTTCCCCATTGTACTTCCTGGCTTTGGTAACGCAAACAAGCAGGACATTGTGTCACTGGGCTGGTGACACTCCCTCTGTCAGCCCAGAGTCTCAAAAATTGGAACTGAAATTAATGGGACTCATTAATACAAGGAAAAGAAACTGTTGTGGTATCACGCTCTGATATGGAGGGCCGGCTAATCTCGAGGTGGGGGTACCTCACCCTCCGTGGCACACAGCTTCCTCTCGAGAGTGCCCTGCACTTAGCGTCACGTTTTGTCTCATATACAGGCAGAAGGTTAAGCGATTTGTGAACTGATTCTTCAGATGCTTGCAATATGCTGGAAGAGTTCTCCATCCGATGCAAGAAGCCAGTGAAATTATGCAATCAGCTAACTGAAAAGGGGAGATTATCTAATCTGGTTTCAAGTCATTATTTCTGAAACTGTCCTTATTTCCAAAGTGTGGTCTTGCCGTTGTAAGGTATGTTCTGAAGACCTTAAAATGTGTTTGGAGGAAAGAGATCAAAGAGGTTAATCTGACGCTTAAGGCAACAACAGTGTCGTTTGTGGGTCTATGCAGTATACTTTTCACATGTGGCCTGGACACAGTCTTTCCAGCCATTATGTTGAGACTCGATCTAGAGTTGTCAGTTCACCAAACACCAGCTTTCAACACTGTGCCTCAGTGGTACCAGAAGAGCATTTAAAATGAGGTGCTGTTAGTCACCATTCAGTACATCCCTAGTTTTCAATGTAAAGTTCCATGATTCATTACTTGCGTATAACACCCAGTGCACCATGCAATATGTGCCCTCCTTACTACCCATCACAGCTTTGTGCATCTGAGCCTTGCCTTGCAGAATTACTTCAATAACTACTATGGACTCTGGGAAACAAACTGAGGGCTTCAGAGGGGCGGGGGTGGGGGAATGGGACAGACTGGTGATGGGTAGTAAGGAGAGCACGTATTGCACGGAGCACTGGGTGTTATACGCAAACAATGAATCATAGAACACTACATCAAAAACTAAGGATGTACTGTATGGTGACTAACATAATAAAAATTATTATAAAAAAATAAAATAAAATGAAGTTCTGGGTGCTTTCGTGAAATACTCCTATGTGGTCTTATAAGGAAAACTTTTTTATGAAGACTATCTGATTTATTGAATTTTATTATTCTTATTTTTAAGCAGCTGTATTTCGCATTAGAGCCTGTCCAAATGCCTGTCCTTCACACGAGTAAAATCTATCTAAAGTCAGATGACTGAAATCTGAAAATGTCCAGGGTTTAGACCCCCCACTGAGAATGCCATAGTGCAGGACAGATCGATGGGTATCCTTGGGCAGAGAGTGTGACTCCAAAGTTCACTCCATCAATGAGAGTCATCAAATGAAGTCTCCATGGAGGTTAGGGCTTAAATAACTTAGTGAGACTGTTCCCATCAACACTGCTTAAATGACAGAAGGTAAAGCAGCCATTGCTGCACTAGGTTGAGTAGTAGCCCATCTCTTGGCGGCTGTGATTGGAGGCAATGCCATCTGTATTTCAATCCTAGCTCCATGCTCTAACTGGGTGCTCTGGGGCTGTGGTTCTCAAACTGGATGGTTAGATGCACCAGAATCATCTGAGGGTCTTATTAAAAATGATTTTTGGACCCCATCCCCAGTGTTTCTGATTCAGTAGGTCCAGCGTGGGGCCTTAGAGAGTGCATTTCTGGTAAGTTCCCAGGTAATGTGGATGCTGCCAGTCTAGTGACCACACTGAGAGCTCCAGCTTAGGACAACTAACTTAACCTTTTTGTTCTTGAGTTGTCTTCTCTGTAGCAGAATAACACCCACCTCGCAGAGCAGTTTTGAGATTGAGTCAAGTGCTATAGCAAAGGTCTTAGGATCCTAGGCAGCAAATTGTGTTAATTAAGCATCAGCCATTGCCGCACGTGGTAACAATGATAGAACGTTCTGTCTCTCAGACTGATTTTTGTTTAGAAATAAGCTAGCTTTACATTGGGAAAACCTGTGTTAAACATACAGCATTCATTTTAAAGATTTATTTATTTATTTGAGAGAGAGAGCGGGGTGAGGCAGAGGGAGAGAATCCCCAAGAAGACTCCCCACTGAGCAAGGACACCCACCCCAACATGAGGCTCGATCTCATGACCCCTGATATCATGACCTGAGTGCCAGATGCTTAAATGACTGAGCCACACAGGTGCCCCAAACATACAAACATTTTAAATAAAACTATCCCACAGTACTGACTATTTAAGCTTAGGAAAAACCATTGTGCCTTTTGGGTTTTTAATAAAAGAACTTTGCCATTGTAAAACCTCTTTGGGAATCAGAAACTTTTGAAAACTATGGAAATATACTCGGGCTTGCCTCAGACCTTCCCCCCACCAAGTTGCTCATACACACTTACCTGAATGTGTGTTTCTGCAGGGGATCCCCAGTTGAAGACTACTGATGTCAGAGCTGCCTCGGTCAGAGGGGCAGTGGGCCATGCAAGAAGTAGTCAGCTGTGCTTTCTTTTCACTATCTATTTTTTTTAATATTATTTTTATTATATTATGTTAGTCACCATACAGTACATCCCTGGTTTTTGATGTAAAGTTCGATAATTCATTAGTTGCCTATAACACCCAGTGCACCATGCAATACGTGCCCTCCTTACTACCCATCACCAGTCTATCCCATTCCCCCACCCCCCTCCCCTCTGAAGCTCTCAGTTTGTTTCTTTTCACTATCTCTTATCATTTATATTACGCAAAATGATGTCCATTCTCTCTGATGACTTACCTGCAGGTAGGGTGAAAAAAAGGGGGGGATCCTAGAGTGAACCATGCTGTACCTCAGGGCGAGCTTGGGGACATTTAGGCAACTGCCAGGACCTTGGGCAAGCCATAAGCTTCTCTGAGGATTAGATTCTTTAAACAAAAGGGTTACAGTAGATAATGTCTAATCCACTTCTAGAATGGATGGTGGCAATTATCTTAGAATATAAACAGGTTGCATGGTCTTAACAACATGGCTTTCCTTTCTCACCCACTTTCTGTAATAAGTTTCTCACATCACGGCTCAGTTATATGACCTTTTCCTATTATTGAACGTGTTAAGAGTTTGGATTCTATAAACTCAGTGTGCTCTCTTTTCCATAGATCCTCTAATACATTAATTTTGACGCTTTGCCATTTCTACTTGAGCCAGTTGGGGACGTCTTCTGTTTATTCTTACCTGGATCCTGGGCATATTGTATTTTATCCGCAGGTCTTGGAGGGTGCCCTTCCCCTTGCCTGGAGCCTTCTTTTCTTCCCACTGTGTCACCTTTTTAGCAGCTCTTTCCCTCCCTCAGCACCCATCCCTGGCCTTCCCAATCTGGCCTCGCTGTATCCTTCGGGTGGTAGCTTACATTCATTTTCTCTGAGAAGCCAGGATTGGGCTAGTGCTCCCCAGCCCATGAGAACCCACGGCACCCAAACCTTTTATTGCATTTCTACTGATGTACTGACTTTGGAATCTGATACGCATGCCCTCGCCCCTTTAGTTCTGTTACTTATTGACAGGATGGCCTTGAGCAAGGTTCTTCGCTGAACTCCAAATTCTTAATCCATAGGAGATAGTAAGTAGCTACCTCATTCCACAGCAATGAGGAGTAAATAAGAAAATATGCAATGCCTGGTTCAGTGGTGGCCTCTTTCGTGACCAATTCATCATCATGATAGTCTTTCTTAAATGTGCAATATCTAAAGTAAACTTTAGAAGGTCATGATCACAGGCAAGTTATAGTTGAAGCCTTGGACATCGTATTGATTGAAAGAGGGGCTTCATATGTTTTATGTCAATAGTTTTCAACCCTCTCACGCTTCGCAATGACCTGGGGAGTTAAATCCTGCCCTCTCCCCCAAATCCTGAGAGCCAGTCAACTGGCCTGGGGCAAGACATAGCCTTTGAGATCTGCGAAAGCTCCCAGATTCTTCCAATGAGCGGCAAGTCTGGGAGCCACTGTTTACGGTGACCCACAAGCAGGAAGAGCAAAGGCTGACCTTTGATGGAAGCCTCCTTTGCATCTTCAAAAGTTCACCCGTGCCCTTTATTCAGAAGTGACCATGGCAGTACTTCAAGAAAAGCTGGGATGTGGGGGCAAGAACAGAACAAAATCTTTACATATACTCTCGTACATGCACACAACCGGGCCCTCCACCTCATAAAATGGGAAGAGTAACCTGGTCCGAAATTTTTTAGTGGCAAGAGTTTCCAAGTGGCCACCTCAGCCATCAAAGTGTGGCCAATATGAGGCCGGATGTGCCTATGGAAAGAAATCACCTAAAATCATATACTCCTGTAGCCGAAAGACTTGAGAAGTTGGGTAAGGTTAGTTTGCAGTTTCCATTCAGTGTTGAAAATTGTCAACCCAATCCAGTGACTTTTTGTTTTGGTATGATGGATGCTAAATGGCTGTTTCTGAGCAAAATTACCCCTCAGGTTGGGCTGCTTCTTAGGGATGGCTCTAGTTCTTAATAATAGAGCTGAGGGTTCAAATTCTCGGAGAATAGGTGTCTTCTTGTTGGTTATGGTATCTTGATAGTCATAACAAATGAGTTAAAAATGTTTTATTTGCCTATGGTACATGACCTGATATTGGAACTTAATCTGTCAAAAGTCAGCTTCAATCCACTATGAATCCAGCAGGAGTATTAAGACATAGGGTTTGGAGAAGCATCAGAAGCCTGGGATGGTTATCACATTTATAGAAAATAGCCATAGTGTGTCCAGAGCTAATAGAAAGTGATGAATGCTTGTAATAAGTCAAACATCATTCTCTACTTTTTGTTCATAGCTACTAACAGAAGTTGGCACCCTCAAGAGACAGTGGGATAAAATCTCACTCTAACATTATTCCCCAAAAATCAGTATTCAACTTGCATGTACCATCAAAAACTAGGAATGTATATGTGAAGACCAGATATAGAAAGGAATGTAAGCAAAAATATAACTCTTAAGAAGAAAGATAGAAAATGTTTCATAAAATATTTATTTTAATTGTGGCAAATAAGGAAGGCTTATTTTCAACTAAACAGTAATTCTGACCCCTTGATAATAATGATAAGTCGAATTTTACTTGCTCTTCTCTAGGGCTGTCATATAAGTAGATTATGACAATAAGTGAATTTCAACCAGGCATTTTACTTTCTCTATGCAGTTGTCCCTATAGGAGTGACCCACAGGGAAGCACCATTGTCCCCTTCGGTTTCCTGTGGTAGGATCATTATCAATCCCGGCAGTCAAGACTCTTAAAACTAAGATGGCAAATGAATTCTTGTCCCCGATAAGCACAGGACACTGGCCAGAGATTCCAGGAATTCTGGAGCTCAGGATGCGAAATGGTAGGAGATACATATGATTCAGCAGTAATGAGAAAAGTGGCTGAGGAAGGGGGGATTTAATCTTCCTGTGAGCCTTTGTGGCTTAGAAGATGCACAGTTTCGTGGAGGTCCCTTAAAAAGTTAAAAATTGAGCTACCCTATGATCCAGCCATTGCACTACTGGGTATTTACCCCAAAGATACAGATATAGTGAAGAGAAGGGCCATATGCACCCCAATGTTCATAGCAGCATTGTCCACAATAGCTAAATCATGGAAGGAGCCGAGATGCCCTTCAACAGATGACTGGATTAAGAAAATGTTGTCCATATATACAATGGAATATTACTCAGCCATCAAAAAGAACAATTTCTCAACATGTGCTGCAACATGGACAGGACTGGAGGAGATAATGCTAAGTGAAATAAGTCAAGCAGAGAAAGACAATTATCATATGGTTTCACTCATTTATGGAACATAAGAAGTAGGAAGATCGGTAGGAGAAGAAGGGAAGAAGAAGGGGGGGTAAACAGAAGGGGGAATGAACCATGAGAGACTATGGACTCTGGGAAACAAACTGAGGGCGTCAGAGGGGAGGGGTATGGGGGAATGGGATAGGCTGGTGATGGGCAGTAAGGAGGGCACGTATTGCATGGTGCACTGGATGTTGTATGCAAGTAATGAATCATGGAACTTTACATCAAAAACTAGGGGTGTACTTACGGTGACATAATATAATAAAAAAATTATTAAAATTAAAAATAAAATAAAATAAATTTCCAGGGACACCTGGGTGGCTCAGTTGGTGAAGCTTGTATGCTCTTTCTCTCTGTCTCTGACAAATAAATAAAAATCTTTAAATAAATAAATTAATTAATTAAAATAAAATAAATTTCCAGAAGTGTAATAATTAGAATTAAAAGAAAAAAAAGAAGATTCACATTTTCCACCAGCCGAGATCAGAGCCTGGCTTGCTTGGAGGCTACCTGAAAAAAGAGACTGGTACTTTGTTTTCTAAAATCCAAGTTTCTGTAGACAGATGAGGTCTAAGTCAATTGCCCCTTAAACACTGAATTGCCATCTGTTTCTGTGTCTGATCTTTGTTTTCTTCATTCTACATATATCTTCTGGTAGCCCTCATCTCAGACCATGACCTCACCTCCCCCTTAAATGTGTAAAGTCTTTCCTCCATCCAACTCAGGATTTGGAGGTTCCATAGTCACCTTGAATGCACTCTACCTGAAACAGGCTTTCTTGCAGTCATCCTGTGCCCTCACTCATCCTTCTTTTCCCATTCTCCCTCCACTCATGCAACACTGCTCCCCTCTGCAACTCCCCCACATTGCCTGGAATGTTTGTCCCCAGATGCCCTCAATGTTATTTCCACAGTAAGACCGGTTTGTACCACTCTGTCTTACAGCTCAGCATCACCTCCCCAGCTCTCCTGCTCCCACGTACTCTGCCTTGCATCTCTTTTGTGTCATAAATTGGTAGGCTGAGTCATGCCTCCAGTAAAAAATAATAATAATCTAATAAAAATAAAAAAATCAGTGCCCTAATCCCCTGGAATCTGTGAGTATGTTAGCTTATATGACAAAGACCTTGCAGATGTGATTAAATTACTATTTCTGAGATGGAGAGATTATCCTGAATTATTTAGGTGGGCCCTTAATGTTACCACAAGTATCCTTATGAGAGGGAAGCAGAGGGAGATTTCATACAGACAGAAGGAGATGAAACAATGCGACCCTGAAGGCAGAGAGTGGAGGGATACGGCCAGAAACCAAGGAATGCCAACAGCCACCAGACGCTGGAAGGGGCACAGAACGAATTCTCTTCCAGAGACTCCAGAGGGAGCACAGCACTGCTGACACCTCAATGTGGGCCCAGTGACACCGATTTTGGACTCTGACCCCCAGAACAGCCTGAAAAGACATTTCTGTTGTTTTCTGCCATCAGATTTGAGATAATTTTGTTATAGTAGCCAGAGGTAACTAATACACACTAATTGTAACCTCCTATAACACTCTGAAAGCTGCTTCTTCATTATGTTTATGGTTCCTATTTTTGGTCTTCCATCTTTAAAATGAGAGCTCCAGGATTTTTATCTGTTTTGTTTTGTTTTTTCCCCTCATGTATCTCAAGGGCCTAGAACAGTACCTGCACATAATGGGCACTAAATTTTTTATTGGGTAAATGGCGAATGAGTTGTTTCCACCTGCCCTCATCCTCCCATCTTCCCAGCCACCTCCCAAGCTGTTTTCTCTTGGATTGTCTACTTTATGAATGTCACCCTTTCTCTTCGTGCTCCTCAGTCTTCTCTCTTCCTCGACCCCTGCATCCAGCCAGTGGCCATATCCTGTCTGCTCCACCTCTTCACTGTCTCTCAGTTCTTCTCTCCTCTAGTCAAAGTTCCCATCCATGGCCCTGGTTCAGTCATTTATCATTTCTCCCTGGATTGCAATAGACTCAAGCCTTCATGGTTATTTCTACCCTCTGTTCCTGCTGCCGGGTATCTCATTCTGACCTGCTTACCTCCCCAGCCTCTGCCGCTCCACAGCATGCAGCTATATTCTTGCTGGACCGGGCACCAGAGAATCCTTGAAGCCCTGCCTTTGTTCCCCTGTGATCTTTGGGTGCCCAAGCTGATTCCCCCTTGTCCGCCTACAGGCTGTAGAGTCAGGTGTCCCCTGGTACCAAAGCTGGCACCACAGTTTACTCAGCTATCAAATGAGGGCAATGATATTACTTATATCAGAAGTTTGCCATGGGGCTTAAATGAATCAGTGTGTGCTGTGCTTAACTGATAACAAAAATGTTTCCAATTTTCCACCCTTCCTATGTCCGTATCCCTTTGTGTTGTGCTTTGTACCTTCTCCCGTTAAAAGGTGGAGTCTGTGTTCCCTTGAATTTTGTGTCTTACTCTACCCAGTAGAAAACAGCAGAAGTAATGCTATGCTAGTCTGTTGCATCTCAAGGAAACCTGGCAGCTTTCTGTGAACAAGCCTGGGCACGCATACAGGAGGATATAGTCCATGTGAGGGAGACTGAGGCAGCCCAGTCTATAGCCAGCTGGGAGGGAGCCCCAGCCTCAATCAATGGAGCTGCCCACTTCAATGGCAGTTGACCACAGAAGCATGACTGAGTCCGACCCATTCCAGGAGAACCATCTGGTTGACCGATAGACCGTTGAGAAAGAACACATGCTTACTCTTTTAAGCCATTAAGTTTCGGAGTGTTGTGCAGTCGCAGCTGCCTGCTCCCTGGACAAAGAGCGGCTAGCTATCGCTATTAACTCACATAGTAAGGAGGGCACGTATTGCATGGTGCACTGGGTGTTATAAGCAAGTAATGAATCATGGAACTTTAAAAAAAAAGCAAAACATGAATGTTACCATTCAAGCATTTTTCATCTCTTTGTGAAAAGACTATCACTTTGATATTCCATAGCACTCGGTGTATAACATAACTTCTCTATTGTTTTACTTATCACGTTGGCATTTATACTATTTGTATATGATCTGTATGTGAAGCCGGGTGTTGTAATACTCAGTGTCCCAGGCTTCGGAGCGAGGCTGTGTGGGAGTGTACCCTGACTCCACCATTTATTAGCATATGACCTTGGCAAGCTCTCCCTCTATCTGTGTTTCAGTTTTCTCATCAGTAAGATGGGAATAATGACAGTCTCACTACTTCCTAGAATTGTTGAGGAATAAATTAAATTAATGCTACAAGCTTCCAGGTGTGTATACGTTGCTCAGTGCATGGGGAAAAAAATGAGCATGAGGAATTTGTGTCTCCCCTAATGGACAGTTGACTTCTCCGGAGAAGGTTTTCTGTTCTCTTCATCTCTGTGTTGCTGTGTGACACAATATCTAGCACCCAATAGGTTCTGAAACACAGGAGGCATCTTTCCTGATGGAAAGACCACAGACACTGAAGTCAGGTCCAGCTTGACAAGAAGGACATGAGATGTTCTGTGTTTTACACCAAAACTCCCTGAAGAACGGCTAATATTGTTCAAAATTCTATACCTTCTTATAGGGGAAGTACTAGTCTTCTGTTGCTGCTGTAATAAGTTGTCATATACTTAATGGCTTAAGCCAACTCAAATTTATCTTACAGTTCTAGAGGTCAGAATCTAATGCCAGGCACGGACAGGGTGGCATTCCTTCCAGGAGTTTCTCTTACTTTGCCTCTTCCAGTCTCTAGAGGCTGCCCACATTCTCTAGCCCATGATTCCTTCCTCCACCTTCAAAACCAGCATGCTGCCTCTCTCTGACCATTCTTCTTTAGTTACCTCTCCCTCCTATCACCACCAGGAAAAGTTCTTGGCTTTTAATGACTCACATGACTGGTATGGACCCACATGGATAATCCAGGATTATTTCCCCATCTCTTGGTCCAACACAACCATATCGATAAAGTCCTTTTTTGCCGTGTATCAGGTAACATGTTCACACATAGTCACAGGTTCTAAAGAATATGATATGAAAAATTTTGAGGGGCCGTTGTTCATCTACCACAAGGGATAATAACATTGGTCAAATCTGTAAGGACAACCATGGAATCACCAGGGAGGCAGTGAATCACCAATGAGGACCATTTCATTCACCACCTTGGGGCACTATGTACAAGGATGCAACATGAATGGAGCCCTTTGGAGGTAAGTCAACGGGGCTCCCAGAAATAGGATGAGAACTCAGAGAGGGCTTACCAGTCATACATGTCATGATTTAAGCTTCAATTTTGAATTTGTAGTTTTTTTGTGTGTCACTCTAACTAGAATTTTTTAAAAACCCCATTCAAGAAATCCTCCTAAATCCTGCCAAAAGGAAGGCTCAGTTTAATCAGGGATGGTTCAGAGCACTGGTTCTCAAACTGTGTTCCAAAAAAGTACTTCAAGGTTTTCATGTTTAATTCAATTTTCATGTAAAAATAATTTAAACACTGAAAACTTTATAATAAACCTGGGTACCCACATCTGTAGTCCACTGAATCATGATGTACTTATTATTACTTTATTCTTTGACATTCACTGGTTTGGAGCTGACCTCAACTCAAGTGTCTCCAGCCACCTGATTTAATGGAAAAGGGTCCTGATGCCACCAGCAAGTGGTTTAAAATAAATAAATAAATACGTACATACATACATAAATATATACATAAATACATAAGTACATAAATAAATAGAAAAGAGGGGAAAATTATCTTTCACGGCTATTTCTTTGTCATGAGTTAAGAGTTTTTCCCATATTGTGTCACCAAGCATCAACCAGCGGGAGAAAGAAATAATAGTAATGCTAGCAAGCACTCATGAGGCATTTATTACATACCCAGCACTGTTGTAAACATTGTACTCACACAGAAATATCAATTTGTGTAAACTTTGTGATAATCCTACGAGGAAGGAACCATTTTTCAGATGAGGAAATCGAGATATGGGGAGATTAAGTGGTTTTCCTGAGGTCAGAGAGCTGATAACTGGCAGACACATGAAGCTCCATTCTGTGCTGGTAACCATAATGCGGCCGGTATTTAGTTATAAGTCTGATTTCTCAGGACAGCCTGTGTCGTTCTCACAAACTGACCTTGTGGTAAGTAAATATAATTACTTAAGATCGGAGGAGGGTGGGAAAGTATTCTTGCTCTCCCTGCCTAATTAGGTGAGCAGTAAGAACAGGCGTCAGACCAATATAGATAAAAGCCCAGCATCTTTCATTACTGATGGGCAAAATCTAGGTTGAAGGAGGAAGCTGAAGCTTGTTGTAATAATAACCGACTCAGTAGCCCAGAATAGGATTCCCCCACCCCTCGGACCAGGCTTGGGGCAAGCAGTGTGGGGCAGGCCTTCCCTGCTGGGCTGCGTTGATGATAAGGCAGAGAGCAGGTGGATCCCACAGAGTGGAGAGAGGACAAGGCCCCGTCATGCCTGCCCGGCTTCATCTCCAACTTCCAGCCTCTCACAGCTTCAGGGGGTGAAGCCGTGAAGAGGCTGGAAGTTATACTCAGAGTGGAGGCTTAGGGACCTGAGTCCCCATCAAGATAAGTGAGAGGGGAAGAAGAGTCCTCCAAACAATTGACAAACTAGAAAACTTATTAAATACAGTTTTAATTTTTAAAAAAAGCCACTTAGGTATAGCATGGATCAGAGTTCTTGTGACATTTTTATTTGAAAGAAGAGTAATACAAATGCCTTTGTAAGCCCTATGCAAATTAGCTATATCCTATTTCAAAGGATCATTCAGAATCAAGTTTTTATTTAGGTTCCAGTTAGGGATCATTTAGAAATTTTAAGAATATTTTGTTCTTGCAGCAGCTCTTTCTGCCCATGGGTCCTGTCCCCGTGCTTTAATAAACCACCGATTTTGCACCAAAAAAAAAAAAAAAAAAAAAAAAAGAATATTTTGTTCTTTCCAGAAAACGTAACTTCACTGATGGATTCAAGGCACCATCCCTGAAGTCTGGCTTTCCACCCGATGCGGACTTCCCAGGCCGTGATACTGTCTCTGTTCTCAGGGCCAAGGAGTAATTGATACATATTTATGTTCTCCATAAATATTGGAATTACAAATGACTGATGAAGAAGGCTTGCCCAGTGCCAGAAAATTACATAAGTCGAAGACAAGATCTTCCCATTCCTTGAGATTGAGCTACTCGGCTGGTGGTTATGAAACACGGCTGCTTCTGAGAATCTCTCAGGCTGCTATTTAATTAGTAAGGAAGTCTGGGGCCCAGCCCAGACTCACCTAATCATCGGACTCTCTGGAGGTAGGGTCTATGAATCTGTCATTTTAAATGTTCCTAGAAACCAAAGGAAGTGAAGTAAATTGGGATAAAAGATATTAAAACACCATGAAATGCTTTTTGAAAAACTCTTTTAGATTTAAAAAAGAAAATCACTGAGACTAAAGTAGCCTAAAGTAAGTTATCAAAACCTCTGTGCTCTCGAGGCAACAAACACAACAAAGGCAAAACTCCCTTTGATCCCCAGGGCTGTGCCACAGAGAATCCCCTTCCGAGATCCAGATGTGTGAGTTTCAGCTGAGGTCCATCCGAAGAAGTTAGGGTTCCTTGCCTGGGGGTGAAGCCCATTGTCAAAGGCAAGTGGGAAAAGGGCTTCTGCAGCTGATACTCCTGCCAGGTCACTCCGTGTCAAAATCTGTGCCAGGAAACCATCTGTGTTCCTCTCTAGCCCTCTGGTCACCTGCAGGTATCTATTATCTGCTTTTGGATGCCCAGCCTTGTCCTGGGAACGGTGTGAATGTGTAGAACTTCTGTTATTCCTGTTCGTATCCTGAGTTGAGGGTTTCAGGGCACAGGGCATGAGCTAACCATCAGGGATTCCAAGGAAGAGTCCTAGTCTTTCTACAACTCAGAACACTCTGAATGCTTTTTATCTATCAGGAGAGGAGAAAGATAGATACTTGAAAAGAGAATACTTACAAAGCCACTTATGTGCAGTGAATTACCTGCTATCGAGAGGGAAAGGGATATATCATTCATCAAGTCTTCTGTAACTACCACGTATGAGTTACCTATTAGCAGAGAATTAGAATACAATGCAATTATTTGATGAGCATAATTTAATCTTTTGATGAATCAGAAGGTATGCATGCTTCTCAGCCATCAGTAAGACAGTCATTAGTGTGACAGGAATGAAGTGCTCACAAGCTTATTACTTAGCAAATCAATCTAATGAATCTATTAATCTAATTAATAGACTGACAAAATATGCTTTATCAGCATATGATCTATAGTTTGCATAGTCTCACTGTGTGCTGTTGGATATATTGTATAAAATATTTCAGACCAATGCATTTACTAATAAATAGAATCATACCTCCAGTAAGGTATGATAGGGTAAGGAGTGAACTTCAAATGAACTCAGCAAATACTGGGAGGAGAAAGAGAAAGAAGGGTATTTAGATAATCACTGGGGAGCCGTCCCTTAATGCTGATTTTGTTTTCTGCTCTAACACCAGTCTTCTCATGTGAATGACTCACTTGTACTCTGAGCAAACCAGGAATTTTGGTTGGATGATTCGTAGAGTGGACACACCAGGTGAGTGCTCTGACAACACGCAGAAAGAAAGTGTCCTCAGATTTTTGGTAAGTTATTCATAGTTCACATAAATCTAGAGTTTTGGCACATCTTCCTCAATCCATCCCAAAGTAAGACAGCCCAAATCTTGTGTGTCAATAGAGTGGAAATACACCTGAGTCAGCTAATTATCACATGTTACTCTAGCAAGCTGCACACCCAGACTAAATTTAAGGTAAGAGCTACCCACATGCTTTTGCCCACACTGGGAACTAAAGTCTATTTTTCTCAAAATGAAAATATCTTTACTGTTTTTTTAGATTGCAAAAATAATAGTGTGGCTTACAAAATCCCAAATGATACATAGACTGTAGAGAAGGAAAAATCCCCTGAAACATCGCAGGAGACAAGAGCCATTAAAAATTTGATAAATATCTGTCTAGCCACATCTCTGTGCATATAAAATTTTATATAAATGGAATCAAATCGTCTAGTTCATTAACTCGCTTTGTTACTTAACAATTTGTGGTCATCTTTCTATGCTAATATGTACACACTTAAACCATGGTTTTTGATAACTTCCTAGCATTTCATTTTATGGCTGTATTAAAATGTTGTTAACTATCCCCCAATTAATGAATTTAAAAGTTGATGAGATATGGAATTTAAGAAATGAGACAGACGAACGTAGGGGAAGGGAAGGAAAAATAAAATCAGATGAAAACAGAGAGGGAGGCAAACCACAAGAGACTCTTAACTATAGGGAACAAACTGAAGGTTGCCGGAGGGGAGGTCGGTGGGGGGATGGGGTAACCGGGTGATGGGCATTAAGGAGGGCACATGATGTAATGAGCACTGGGTGTTACATGCAACTAATGAATCACTAAATTCTACCTCTGAAATGAGTGTATATTAATTAAACTGAATTTAAATTTAAAAATTTAAAAAGTTAATAAGCAAACGTTGATGAGCACTGGGTGTTATACGTAAGGGATTAATCACTAAATTCTACTCTTGAAACTAATATTACACTATACGTTAACTAACTAGAATTTAAATTAAAGATTGAAACAAATAAAGAAAAAATTGTCTTCAGTGTTATTAACAATGTTGTAATAACCATCCATATATGTATATATATATATACACACACACTTTTGTGACTGTATCTTCTTTTATTCTTAGGATCCATTCTTAAAAGTGGACTTGCTGGGTCAAAGGGCATATACATGTTTAAGACTTTGGTTCCTATTGTCAAATTGCCCACCTCCAGAAAAGTCATCTCAATTTACTCCTCCACTCCCAGTGTTTGAAAAGCATGAGAACATTATTTCTAATAATCAGGCATAGCCCACCTGACTTGAGTGCTATCTTCACAAGTGAAGACTTGTCGCATGCCAACCTTCAAGAAACTAGTAAAGCATTCTGTAGAGGATGACTGTATTTGAACTCTGGAATGAGATCTATGTACCCTCCACCATCTAGAAGGAGCATAAAGGCCTGAGGATGGGTATTCAATGCATCCTCACTCAGAATGTGACCATCCCCTTACCCAGTCTGGCCAAGGTAAGAGGAGAAAACTCTCTCATCTGGTCCCACCTGGGTCTTCCCTGCTCCATCCTGGCATTCCTGCTTCTTGAACCAGGCTCCTATTTCGGGTCCCATGCAATTCCCCATCTTTGCATGTCAGCTACAGGAGGCCCTTTCCTGGCCACAATCCCTCCACTCATCTGACCTCTACTGCCTTGGTAGCCAGAACAACATGAGACTTTCTAAAACGACATAGTTTGAAAATGATTTCTTCTTGTTTGAAGTTCCACACAGACATAGATGTGCCGTGTGCATAGAACTGTGGTTCACCTTCCGTAGTCCTATATCCATTGCGTGGGTAAGACTGGGACTCTTCACCGGACCCCTCTTACAAGCTAGATTTTACACCAGCCATTTCCTGCAGCAGACGTCTGCCCACGACTACGACCTGATAGCTTCTTGCTTGGGCTGTAGTGATCGTTCTCGTTTTCTGGGTTTAGCTCAATTACATACCTTTGGATGAGTGTTTCCTCTTTACACTTTCCTCTCTTCTGTCTCCCACTCCCTGTCCTTGGGATCCTTTCCCAAATAAGGTTCATACAAGCTCTTGTCTCAGACTCTGCTTTCTGGCAGAAACAAGGCTGAGATAGTACCCAACACTAACACTTGTAATGAAGTGCAACAGCTTTAATTAGTAGCAAATGTTCCCCTCTTAACCAACCAGTGATATAAGATGTGTCAAGCGGATCTTCTTAAAGCAAAAAAATTGGTATTGACTTGCCATAAAGGTTAACAGGTGTTCTGGAGTAAGAGCCCAAATTGAAAAAACCCAATGGCAATATTGGACGAACAGTTATAATTCTATTTTAAGAAAACAGAGGTGGAATGATACATCCAAAATTTTTTTCAGTGACCCTATACAAAGAAATTTTTGTTCTAGAATATATAATTGGGGGGTCACATTATCTATCTATCTATCTACACACGTGATAACTAATTTTCAATACGTGGCCATGGCTAAGTAAATCTAAACTCTTTAAGCTTTTTTAGAAAGTAAAATTTTATTGCAAGCTTTCTGTTTATATTCTTTTTAAGACACTTTCCAAGAAATGGAAGGGTTTTTTTTTCTTTTTTACAAAGATATATAGTCTCAAATTAAAAGGCCCCAAAAGGGGCCCTTGGGTGGTACGGTTGGTTGAGCAACTGACTTTTGATTTCAGCTCAGGTCCTGATCTCAGGATCCTGGAATCCAGCCTTGCTTCCTCCTCCTCAGGCTCCCTGCTTAGTGGGGAGTCTACTTCTCCCTCTCCCTGCGCCCCTCTTCCTGCTTGTGCTCCTGTTCACTCTCTCTCTCTCAAATAAAAGAAAATCTTAAAATAAAATAAATAAATGTCAGTTTTTTACTACTTGCCAACCTTAATTCATATTAGATAGGCAAAAACCCGTTAATCAAAAACTTTTCTAGAACTGTCCAGAACAGGAAAATCCTTAGGGTCAGAAAGTAGATTAATGGTTGCCAGGGGCTAAGGGCCAGGAGGAACTGGAGTGACTGCTAATGGGTAGCAGGTTTCTCCTTTGGGTGATAGAAATGTTCTAGAATGGGGCAATGGTGATGGTTAAGCACCTGTGTATGTTAAAATCATTCAATAGTACACTTTAAAAGGGTGAATTTATTGTGTGTGAATTATATCTCAATAAAAAAAAAAGAAAAAAGAAAAACACAGCACTTGGGGTGTCGGGGTGGCTCAGTTGGTTAAGTGTCTGCCTTCAGCTCAGGTCCTGATCCCAGTGTTCTGGAATCAAGTCCCAAGTCGGGCTCCTTGGTCAGCGGGGAGCCTGCTTTTCCCTCTCTCTCTGCCTGCTGCTCTCCCTGCTTGTGCTCGCTCTCTCTCTCTGACAAATAAATAAATAAAATCTTGAAACACACACACGCAAAGGCCAGAACTTAAAAACAAACTCCTTTCAAAAACAAAAAACAAAAATAAAACCCTTTCCAGAAGTAGTTGATATTTTTCCCTGGGAAATATTTTTGAGCACTTGTGTTCACTCTTTTTCTTTTGCTCTTTTTGCTGAAAAAAAGGAAGGTGCAGCAGGAAGCTCTCACCTGACTTCTACCATGGTCATGGTCAACTCTGGCCATTTGCTGTGCTATTATAGGCGGGCAAACCATCCTTTGGGCCCCACCCCTGGAGTTTAACCCTCACGATCCCGCCCAGCCCGTCGCCTCTACGGGACACTGCGCCTTGTATCAGTCTGACTACGAGGAAGCTTGCCCACAGTCTCCCCTGGATCAGGAGTGTTGATTGGGTGTTGCATACTTGGCAGGGCGGCAAAGAGGACAATAGTCACAATCGCTGGAACCTAGCCCCCCGCCCCCCGCCCCCACGAGCCGCCGCGCACGAGAGCGAGTTAACAGTCAGCAGAGGAGTTGTGGAGCCTTGGCTTTTTATTCACAAGGAAAAAAAAAAAAAAACAATCCCTATTGGCAGCTGAGGAGACAGCCCCTCTGGGGACCAATTATTCTATTTTGTGCTGTACATACTGCGCGAGGCTGCTGCCAGCCCCCCTGGGAGCCGCTCTGCTGGGCTTCCCTAACCGAGGCCAGCCTGGTGCTCCAGGCACAAGTTGCTCTTCATGTCAAAACTGCCGCTAATGACACAATTAAGTAACTGGGGACCACAGCGAAGCTCTTAATTAGGTAAACACGGCTCTCTGAGAAATGATTGCCCAGTTTTAGGCTAGCCATTACTGTCAGATTGCTAGAAGACGTCCGCTCTTGGATACGCGAAGAAGCATTTTAAGGACCCCACTGCGCTCTGATTATTTCTTCTTATTTAAAAGTAGAGGAAACTTACTATTTTATTAGAAATAGTGACGATTCCTCCATTTTAAGAATTTACATCCCTTGGATCTGCAAAACAAAGGACTCTCCTGGAGAGGAAAGAATTGCTAACTGTTCTTCCAGGTACCAAACAATGTGACTGTCCCTGATGGTCTTTTGGAATCTCTAAACAACCAGTGTAATCTTAACATTGGCCAAACTAGATTCACACACATTTAGACCGATTTCCTGTTCGGAACTTCCCCGCCCCTCTGGCCCCCACTATGAGTCATACACTTCCATAATTTTTTCCTAATCATCCTTATTTAGATTGTTTTTAATATCAGATTATATTTAAGGATGATTGAAGATGTACGGCCTTTTTTCCATCAGCCACCAACTCTATTTTCATGGGCTCCATTCAGCTGAGAAGTTGAAAGAGCTACACGCCACTGACAGGTCTCAACAGGTGGGTCCTATAGGATTTTGCAAAGCCGTACTCACACACACTCCCTTTCTCTCACATTGTTTGGATGTTGGTGCTGTTTTATATATATTTTACATATTTATATATTTAAAAAAATTGAGCCAATGCTTCTTAAGGACTCCACTGGTTGTCAATGATATTTTGTTGCTTTGATCAACAAATCTGGAAGTTCAGTTATCTTTTCATATCACGAAATGACAGAGCAAAGCAGTGTTTTCTCCCAATTATTTCTTGACCCAATTACTTAGCAGTCCCAAATATTTATTGTTATCTAATAATGTTTATAGGAACAATATGCACACGTGTCAGTTTTCATCATTTTTTTTTTATCTTGGTTCCTTCTTCTATCAGGTTAGCTTACTCTGTCCAAAAATGGACGGCCACAGGGACATACTGAACATGTGGAAGAACCAGCAGAATTAGATTGCTTGTAGATGGGAAGATTGGGTGGGGAAGGAGCATATTAAGGGGGACAGAGTCCAAGTGGCCATCTTACCACGGTTCTCGTTGTATCTTTCTCAACTGCATGCCATCACTTATCCTTAGTGTTAGTTCTTTNCAGCAGAGGAGCCCGATGTGGGGCGATCCCATAATGCCGGGATCACGCCCTGAGCCGAAGGCAGACGCTTAACCGCTGTGCCACCCAGGCGCCCCTCTTTGTGCTTTTCTGAAACTGGTCTTCTGTCTATAAAATCCAGGTCATTGGTGGATGACAGAAAGAGTACTCTGCCTTCTCTCTGCTTGCCACTGCTCTGTGAACCTCACTCCTCTTTCCCTCCAGGGCCCCTGCCGTCTGGCAGCCCCTATAGGTCCTCTTCCTCATCGTCCCTGTCCTCAGTGACAATCTTAGTGGCCAAAGCTCCAGGTTCTTTGCTACACTCCAGCTGTCTCAACTGATGCCACCTTTATTCACAGTCGCCCAGAAGCTCAGCCACCACCCCTGCTGTTCATGCTTTTTGTCCCCAGCGGGGGCCTCCACCATCCTCCCCTTCCTGCTTCACTTCGTTTTTCCTACTTGACACTCCCAAGCTCTGTGCAGCTGACATTCTGTGATCAGAAGCTTCAATTTGGCTCTCACGCTCAGCGGGGAGTCTCAGGATCCCTTTGACCTACTCGTGGGTCTGCTCAGCCAACCACAATCCCAGGTCACTCCCAAAGTGGGCTCTTTGGTTCTTGATTTGAGCCTTCAGAGTCCCTGAAAAAAGTCGGGGACATTTGCACACCTGACCCGCGCGTGATGCGATCCTGGTTCGGAACCGTAATCTTTCATTGCTCTGGTCTCTAGGCTTAGATACACTCCCCCCAAGGAAGCTGTATAATGCCTTTCCTTGTTTGAAACCCGATGTTAATGTAACCTCCTGCCTTTTCCCTATTTAGCAAACATGTTTGGACCCTCTCCTGTGTGCTGTGAATGAGAGTGTTGGTGCTGAAGATGCTGGTGTAAAGAAACAGGTGTTGCACACCCCTTCAAAGAGTTTGTGTTGTGGTGGTGGCGGGAGGCTTGTGGGCAGGACAGGTATGCACATAGGCCATCGGGAGACAGCGACGGGAGAGGGCATAGAGAAGGGGAAACCACGTGAGCCTCGGGGCCAGAAGGTGATCAGGCAGGTCATTTGGCTTCTTTATTTGCTGAAATCAACACCATCCAGCATGAGCTCCTTTCGCTCATATCCTCCAAACATGAAAGAATTTCACCCTCTCGTTCCGTCTTTAACTCCATTCCAGCTTCAGAGAAAATGCTGCCCATGCTTCATTACTCATCACCCCCTCCAATTGCTGTCTTAATGCCATTTTCTCTAGCTGACTCCGGGGTCCCACCATGTAAATCATCACTCTTTATAGAGTATTAAATCTCTCTTCCTACTGGCGTCTTTCCCTTCAAAACTGCTCGGGTCAAATTCTGCTGCTCACCTTTACAACAGGCTGATTTCTCTACCAAGTATCTAGAAAGAATCCGTCTCCAGTACATCACCCTATTGACCCCTTTTGTCCAGCCTTTTAAATGGATATTAAGTATTTCATAGTTATAAAAAGGAATAAAGGCTAGTATAATAAAATATAGTTTATTGATCAATTAATAAAATTAATCAATCAATCAAAATACTATAATGACTCTTGGGTTTATTATCCAATAAGGTATTAGTAATTAAATATTGCCCGGTCAATTAGGTCCTCTGGTATTAGTGGCCTCTCATTCTCATGGAAAAAAACACTCTCTGGAGTTGGTGTTTCTAATCCTCATGCGTTTATTTACAACTTCACTACATGCTTATTACAGAACACAGCAGAGGGGCGCCTGGATGGCTCAGTTGGTTAAGTGTCTGACTCTTGATTTCAGGTCAGGTCATGATCTCCGTATCGTGGGATTGAACCCTGTGTCGAGGTCCACACTCAGTGAGGAATCTGCTTGAGATTCTCTCCTTCCCCCCCGCCCCTCCCCCCCCTGCACGCTCTCTCAAATAGATGAATAAATCTTTTTAAAATGTAAAAAATTTAAAAAAGCAAAATAAAAGACAGCAGAGTATGAATTTGCATATAAACTCGAAATAAGGGGTACCATACCTCTATGTCCTACTTAAAATTGTTACTTTCATTCAATACTTTGCATCTTGAGATATATGCATGTTGATACATTTCACTCCTGAATTGCATCCCATTGTTTTTGTGTGCATGTCCTCAGAGCCCCAAACAAATATACATACACACATCCCATTTGGAATTCATTCTCCTGGTGTTAGAAATTAAGACTGAAAAAAAAAAACACACGTACAATTTTTGGGCATGGATATTGTTGTTTGTGTGTTCCCGCGCACACGTGCCAGGGTTATTCAGGGTGGAGACTCAGAGTGGAATTTCTGAATTGTTTGAAAGAATGAATGGCAATGATACTGTCATTGCCACTTGATCACACGTCGCCCTGGAAACGTGGAGCCTGCTTTGTGATTGTGAAAAAATGAGGCAAAGGACGAAACATGGCATGATGGTGTAATGATGGCAGAACCCAGAACAGAAATCTTGATTCCAAACCTACATGTGATAGCCACCGAGTTGAAGTTTCATAGGTACGTTGAACGACATTAAAACCCAAAAGCTAGACTTAGAATTTGGATGTCCAGTTAAGATGTTTTCCATTTGAAAACATTGCTCACGCATTAGATTTTAAATGCCTTTTCTCATCTCTCTGTCTTTTTCACTTTAAAAACCAGAGCGGCTCTTCTTGTTAAGCTAACCACAACTAGCTGGGCCAAATAATTCCAGAAGGCATGTGTGACTCTCATGTCTGGAGTCCAAGTTAGTCTAAATTAACCTGCTGTGGCAGTTTGCAAATTCCTTTCCCTACCCTGAGCAGTTTTTTCCTCCGCTCAAGTATGGTAACTAACAACTGTGCGATGGGTCTGAAACCAAAACCATAATTGCAGTGCTTAAATTTAGGCCTTTGCCTTGTGTTGCCAATTTAGAGAATATGTGGTTAAACCAGCAGTCACTTCGACTGCTGACATTTCTGATGTTTTGAATTAAAAATAAAAGTCATTTTCTCTTCTATAACAAAATTAATTTGCCATTGACATGGGAGTTCAATGGCACATTCATCAAGCTATTTCCCACCCATATAATAAATTGTACATCTCAACCCAAAAGTCTCATGGGGTAGTAATTTGCCAATACTTAATACTTATTCTATTTCAGTGCTTCCCGTAAATATAAAAAAATCTTTTCTGTTTTTTAAATTTGCTGCTTGTGACATTATTTGTTTAACTGGCATTAAAATACTATAGTTTCTACCTGTACTGATGACATGTTTGTCGAGGAGGAAAAGTCAAAACACACTGAGATGATGGGGCAGGAGGAAGATTCCCCACGAAATATGAACAACACTGATTTACCTTCTTCTTCCTAACAACATACGTTAATGGGCACAGGAAGACATTGGCGGGAAGGCCAGCACATCCATAAGGGAAGATATCATGGCTTTCTACAGCAGAGGGACAGGCATTCTGTAATTCCCACCATAGAACATAGAAACGCTGAAAACATACTTTTTCCTCCAAGTGCCTTCTGATGAGGTTTTCAGAAGAAGACTCCAGTCTGTGTTGGAGACACACATCTCTTGCACAACGTAAGCCATGTAGAGCTGTGACGTATTCTGGATGTGGGATTATAAAGAGATGATATACATATTAGACAGTAGGAGATGGAAAACAATGCCAATTGATTTGCAAAAAATAAGGGGAGGTATTTTTAAAAAAAATTTTTGCGTTAAGGAGGATAGTCAAACAGTTGAGAAAATATTTTAACAAAGATCTGTGGAGTCACTTTATGTGTGAGTGGACTCTTGATTCTGCTTTGGGGAGGAGGGCTGGAGTCATAATCCCTCCTATCAGCGAGAAGGACTTGTGAAACCAAACCAAAGTTTGACGCAGCGTCATCGGGTTCCGGTTCCAAGCTCCATTTCCTCTTCTTGGGACCTGAAAATCAGCTATGGATTTTAAGTCCTAGCTAGTCTGTCTTTATTCTTTCCATGGTGACAGGTGGTACAATTAGCTACACCTCTTGAATAATTAGGAGCAGGTATAGTAAAGCCTATTGAAGACCTTCTCCCCCCTCCTATATTATCAATAAAAAATGGTTAAATTGGGCCTGCAAGTGCTAGCATAAATCCTCACATTACTTTGGTTTTCTCTTTATTCATTTTTTTTAAACAATAGGTGGGTGCAATAGAAGACAAGTATTTGTTAATATTCTCCACAGCAAATTTTCCTTAGAAGCTTTAGACGATAGGAGTGTATTTTTAAAAGGCCTAGAATTAAATGACTGCAAATAAAGGAGATGAATTGAATAAAAACAAATGTGAGTAAATAATGGTTCAATTTGAGTAGAATACAGAAGCAATAAAGAATTAAATTAAAAGAATGTAAGCTAATTAGGAAAGGTTTTGCTTTTAGATTAAATTATTGAAAAAGGCCTAGTTTCCTTTAATGAAAACCATCATCATTTTTTAAGAGCTGACAGACTACAGGAAGATTAATAAGTTTTAAAAAAGAGTATAAATGTACATAAATAGTTAGCCCTTTAACCATCACTGAACCACTTTGGGCACCAAGACTTTATAAACCCATATTCTAAATAATTGTCTCAGTAAGATGAGAAGTTGAGTAGGATGGGAAGCCTGGGTGGCTCAGTCGGTTAAGCATCGGTCTTCAGCTCAGATCATGATCTCAGGGTCCTGGGATCGAGTCCCACATCGGGCTCCCCGCTCAGTGGGGAGTCTGTTTCTCTTGCTCCTTCTGCCCTTCCCCCCCCACTCATGTGCTCTCTCTTTCTTTCTCTCAAATAAATAAAATATTTAAAAAAAAAAGAGAAAGAGAAGTTGAGTAGGAGAATAATCAATGACTTGGGTGTTAATGATTCAGTAGATGTCAATCCCTTTGTCATTGCTGGCCAAGATTCTCAGCTAAATTTTCAGAAGCTTGGTCCTTTGAAGTGGTCTTATTTTCCGCCCCAGACTTAAAACCATTGCTTTGCCCTGGTTGAGTCACTCGAGAAAATGCCTTGAGAACCTTAGATGTACAAGAGCCCTGACACTGATGTCTTGACCACTTCCTAACACAGAAAATTACATTCTGATTATCAATGTTCTCTTCTTGTGGCTCTATTTTTAAAAGATTAATGACTCTGGTTACAATCTAATTTCCTCTTAGAATTAATGCTGCAAAATTAATGTGCCAGCTGGTCACGTTTCGAAGGGCAAACAAATGGCCCTCCTTCCTATGGTCAGGGTCACAGTTAGGGCTCCTCAGTGATTCACAGGTCAGGGGCGTACACAGATGATTGGACTTGTGGGCTGAGAGACCACTAGCAATCGTGAGGGCGCCCCACAGAAGGAGCTGGACAACATGCTTGTCAGCTTTCTCCTAACTTATTCAATACTCTGATCTTTCCAGGAGTCGCTAGTGCTGAAGTTGCTATGGGAAGGAAGCACCGCCTGCTCCATGAACCCCTTCACTTTCTTTTGCACCCACAACCCACTCTAAGTCCTATTGTGGCAAGGACTGCATTTCCCAAATCTGGCACAATGCCTTGCCCGTAGTATGTACTCAATGCATGTCTATGGAAGAAGGAAAGGGAGCAAGGAAAGAAGCAGGGAAGGAAGGAAGGAAGGAAGGAAGGAAGGAAGGAAGGAAGGAAGGAAGGAAGGAAGGAAGGGAGGAGTTGAAAGTAAATGTAGCTAGGTGATGGGCATTAAGGAGGGCACATGATGTAATGAGCACTGGGTATTGTGTGCAACTGACAAATCACTGAATTCTACCTCTAAAGCTAATAATATAGTACATGTTAATTAAATTGAATTTAAATAAAAAAATTTTTTAAAAAGAAAGTAAATGTAGCAGCATAAACTGGAAAGACTTCCCTTCCTCCTTGCAGCTCCCTTTCCACCAGTGCCATCCTGAGGATTGTCTGGAGTCTCGTGTGCGTGCTTGTAGTTACGTAACCCGTCACCATGTTCTGCACATGGCTGTTTCGGAGAACAGTGAGGTTGCTCTTCGGTGCGCTTACGCTTGCTGGCACGTGGGAGGACATACACGCACTTGCATCCTCATGGGCACAGCGATGGCTATCGGGAGCATTTTCTACAAACAGGACAAACCCGGGTTTCCTCCGTTTGGAAGGACTGTCCCCATCTGAAGCCTCCATGGTGACATTCCATCATGACCCTCGGCCTTTCCTCATTCTTTCGTTGTAAACCAAATAACATTTATACGTAAATTAACTTCCATTTTAAGGCTAGTATTTTGATTCTATGAAACAGTTCATGTAGGAACTAGAATTTGCACTTACCCAACAAGATGATTACACCTTGTTGTTTGCACTCTGTTTCACTACTTTATTTTTTATTTTTATTTTTTAATAATAATTTTTTATTATGTTATGTCATTACTTTAAGTTTTCAACGTGCACCAAAAAATCTAAGTGGGCATCTAAAATATAAAAATTGGAGCAACTCAAATTCTTCCCCCTACTTTATAAGCAGAGTGCTCTCATGATTTTGAACCTACTCTTTAAAGGCAAGAATATTATAAGTGCTGGACAGACAAACAGAGCCCAACCTGTGACCAACTTATGCTCAAAACAAATGGATATAGCAAAGCCCTCAAAGTTTGCATACCTAGGAGTTGTAGAATTCCCTTCCCTTGTAGATACAATGTTTACTAAAGAGTAAGTAATAAAAATGTGCTGATTAAAGCTGATACACGTATTATGAAAACTCACTAGTAGCTGAGACAATTGCTCAAGCTTACACCAACAGTTGGCAAACTTTTCCTATAAAGGCCAGATAGTAAGTATTTTATCCGTTGCCTAAAGAAAGACCATCTGGTCTCTGTCACAACTATTCTACTCGGCCATTGGAGCATGGAAAGAAAGCAGCCATAGGTAATGCATAGATTAATGAACGTGGTTGTGTTCTAATAAAACTTTATTTACAAAAAAGGACAGTCAGCTGAATTTAGCCCATAGTCTGGAATTGTCAAGCCCTGACTTAAACCCACAAAAGACTTTCTTGAGAGGAGCAGTATTTTATCACCAACTTTATTTAGAATGGCTGACTTTTATGATCATTTTTAAAATTCTCCAAGAAAATGTACCCCCTATTGCCAAAGCTGAGTTGTACCCCACTCCTGGCCCTTGGCACACCACTGTCCACTTCTAACTATGGTGTGGGATCCTGAAGGCAAACTGTGTGTCCAGTTCTTCTTGGTGGCCCTGGGATCTACCACAGGACCTTGCACATTGAGCTGGCTGAGTAATTATTTTTGAAATACACTGATCCTGATGTTCCTTAGATTTAAAGCAAGGCTTACCTACTAACTAATTTCATATAGTTAATTCAATGTATCCTTACAGACTTTTTAAAAATAATAAAGAGTATTTATTTATATTTACATTTATAATTTATTTATATTTATGCATGTATTTATTTATATTTATATTTAGAATTTTCTTCCTACCACTAAACAAACTTCTCCTGCTCACTATTCCTGAAGAACAGGTCTGTGGTTTTCACAAATAATATTTATACACACTTACGAGCAGCTTCATTTCAGCGGATGGATTTTACATTTCCAACCTTTTCTCTTCTTTGGTATCCACCTCATCTTTTACTAGATCCACAACCTCCCAATCCCTTCCTCTCTGGTTTCATCTGCAAACCTAACAGCTTCAGGGGCACCTGGGTGGCTCAGTCGTTAAGCGTCTGCCATTGGCTCAGGTTGTGATCCCAGGGTCCTGGGATGGAGCCCCACGGCAGGCTCCCTGCTCAGGGGGAAGCCTGCTTCTCCGTCCCCCACTCTCCCTGCTTATGTTCCCTCCCTTGCTATCTCTCTCTCTCTGTCAAATAAATAAATAAAATCTTAAAAAGAGATGTGTCATGAAAAAGGTTGCTTTGGCCGATGTCGTAGAGGTTGTTGCCTATGTTCTCCTCTAGGATTTTGATGGATTCCTGTCTCACATCGAGGTCTTTCATCCATTTGGAGTTTATTTTTGTGTATGGTGTGAGAGAGTGGTCAAGTGTCATTCTTTTGCATGTAACTGTCCAATTTTCCCAGCGCCATTTATTGAAGAGACTGTCTTTTTTCCACTGGATGTTTTTTCCTGCTTTATCAAAGATTAGTTGCCCAAAGAGCTGAGGGTCCATTTCTGGGTTCTCTATTCTGTTCCATTGGTCTATGTGTCTGTTTTTGTGCCAGTACCATGCTGTCTTTGTGATCACAGCTTTGTAGTACAGCTTGAAATCCGGCATTGTGATGCCCCCAGCTTTGTTTTTCCTTTTCAACAGTTCCTTGGCGATTCGGGGCCTTTTCTGGTTCCATAGAAATTTAAGGACTATTTGTTCCAGTTCCTTGAAAAATGTTATCAGTATTTTGATCGGGATAGCACTGAAAGTGTAGATTTCTCTGGGTAACATGGACATTTTAACTATCCAAAGGCAAGAGAAACAAAAGATAAAATGAACATGTGGGACTACATCAAGATAAAAAGCTTCTGCATATTNTCAGGATAAAGAGCTTCTGCACAGCCAAGGAAACAGTCAAAAAAACTAAGAGACAGCCCACGGAATGGGAGAATATATTTGCAAAGGACACCACAGATAAAGGACTGGTATCCAAGATCTACAAAGAACTTCTCAAACTCAATACGTGAGAAACAAATAAACAAATCATAAAATGGGCAGAAGATATGAACAGACACTTTTCCAGTGACGACATACAAATGGCCAACAGACACGTGAAAAAATGTTCAAAATCATTAGCCATCAGGGAAATTCAAATCAAAACCACACTGAGATACCACCTTACGCCAGTTAGAATGGCAAAGATTAACAAGGCAAGAAACAACAATTGTTGGAGAGGATGTGGAGAAAGGGGATCCCTCCTACATTGTTGGTGTAGGTTGGAGTTGGTACAGCCACTCTGGAAAACAGTGTGGAGGTCCCTTAAAAAGTTAAAAATTGAGCTACCCTATGACCGAGCCATTGCACTACTGGGTGTTTACCCCAAAGATACAGATGTAGTGAAGAGAAGGGCCATATGCACCCCAATGTTCATAGCAGCATTGTCCACAATAGCTAAATCGTGGAAGGGGCCGAGATGCCCTTCAACAGATGACTTGATTAAGAAAATGTTGTCCATATATACAATGGAATATTACTCAGCTATCAGAAAGAACGAGTTCTCAACATTTGCTGCAACATGGACGGCACTGGAGGAGATAATGCTAAGTGCAATAAGTCAAGCAGAGAAAGACAATTATATGATTTCTCTCATCTATGGAACATAAGAACTAGGAAGATCAGTAGGGGAAGAAAGGGATAAAGAAAGGGGGGGTAATCAGAAGGGGGAAGGAAGCATGAGAGACTATGGACTCTGGGAAACAAACTGAGGGCTTCAGAGGGGAGGGGGTGGGGGAATGTGATAGACTGGTGATGAGTAGTAAGGAGGGCACGTATTGCATGGTGCACTGGGTGTTATACGCAACTAATGAATCATCGAACTTTGCATCAGAAACCAGGGATGTACTGTATGGTGACTAACATAATATAATAAAAAAACATTTTAAAAAATCTTAAAAAAAAACACCCAAAAAACCTAACAGCTTCAGTGATTCAGTTGCTGCCACACTGTTTCCTGCCCAATCAGAATCCTTTGTTCTTTCTTATTTGTCTGCCCTTATTTACCATCCTCTGAGGCCGGAGCTGGCTCATCCTCCCATCCTGTCTTCTTGGCCAACTGCCTCGGAGCCTGTGCTCCTGGCCCATTAGGAGGACAGGTGCCGCTGTGTCACCGTCTGCTCTCCGTCCACAGCCCCCACACAAGCAGGTGCTTCTTCTCCTAAAACAGACACCTGTTGGCTTCTGCCATCGGCTTGTTTTGTCAAAGGTCCCAGGTGGCATGTCCCCTAGTCTTACATCTCCCATTTTCTGTAGACTGTGCCTTTCTTCTCCTTGGAGGTTTTCCTCTCTTCCATCAGTTTCTTTGGCAGTGTGGGTGTAGATGGCCCTTTGTACCTGTTTTCCTGAGACCTACTGCAGTGTCCGTCAGAAGCAGGGCCCCGAGGGCTAGCACAGTGGGGCTGGATTCCAACTTCTCCTTGAAATGATGGCCTTGAAAAAACATCCTTTTTAAGCCTCAGTTTATCCTGTCCTTAAAATGAGAAGAATAATCACTGTTTCATAGAGCTGATATGAAAATTCAATGAAATGACATATATCACCTCCCTAATCTGGTACCCAGCCCCAGTGGGAGCTCAGTGTGTGGTATTTTAACATTATTGTTAGGGCCACCATGTCCAGTTGTGCAGTTTGCACACTGCACAAAAGTGCCTAATCAACTCCGAGGGGATTCTCCTTGTTTGAATTTGTCTTCCTTGATGTCTGCCTTTAGTTCCATGAATCTGCCAGGAGGGGTGTCCTTTGTGACGTGGTCCTGTTACTCATTGGAAGTCTTTCTCCTCTGATATTCACAAGCTGTTCCTTTCCATTGTCCAGAGGATCCCTTTTGAGGGCTTTCTCCTCTTCAGCAGGGCACAAATCCCATGCCGGTTCCTGGCTTGACGCTCATTCTTGGTTGGACAGAGAGGAACTCTCTTAGAGAAGCTGTTCAGTCAGGTTACAGCTGGGCACAGTGCCAGCCCTGAGCTGCGGAGGGGAAACTGCTGTCTCTCTATGGCTTAGGTTTTTGTGGGGGAATGAGCTGTGAAAAGAACCGGGCATGGGGAGTGCAGTGGGGGAAGGGGTGTCACCCACAGGGTTCTCAGAGCAGCAGAGGGACCCCTGCCTAGCCTAGCGTGGTTACACCTCCCTGGAGAAGGCCATCCCCGTGTTGAATCTTCAGAGACAAACAGCAATTGCCCAGCGTAGTCAGGTAGACAAAAGCATTCCAGGCTGGAAGCATTCTGGATAAAAATTAACGTTCATGTTGGCACAGCTGTGCACCTCGCCAAGGAACAGGTCCCAGTAGTGGTTTCCCTAGAACTTTCGAATCCCCACACGTTCAGTCTCTCAAGCTCCCTTAGTTTTCAGGATTCCGGCAAGTGGCAGGACGGTGTTGTCAGAGCCCCCTGAGAGGTGAGGAAAGGGCCTGCCGAGGCTTGTCCCACTTGGCCGAGGACTTTGGGGTGAATCGGTTCCCAGGCAGTTCTCAGGCCTCGCCTGACCCCAGGCCTGGCCTTTGCTCCAGCTCCGCCAGGCTGTAACCGGACCTCCGTGGCCACTTGCGGGACAGCCAAAAACCTGTTCCCAGAAGAGATGCCAGGGCCCATCCGACAGCCTCCCTCCATCAGCACCTTTGACCCAGTTCACCCAGGAAAACAGCGCGTGGACACCAGGCTGCTCCCGGCTTTCTCCAGGGGCTGGGTGGGAGCAGCTGTGTTTGAGCTGGAGAAGCGTTTTGCCCGCAGAGAGGAAGCCCAGAGAAGGCCAGGGCGCCCTTCCCTGCAGCTCTCCCAGGGCAGATTGCGGGCCCCAGCAGGGGGACAGCTCTGGGGCAGCAGCTGCGGACAGACGCACAGCAAGGAGGGATACTGTGTCGCTGGGAACAAGCTCCAGCCCTCTCTAGCTGGGACAAGTCAGATCTGCTGGTGCCCCATTCAGGCCCTTTGATGCCCTCCACCCCCGTAGACCTCCAGACAGGCCACCCCCGGAGTGGGAGTCCCAGGGAGAGGTAGACGCAGGGATCTCCTGGTCTGGAGCCCCCAGTCAAGCCCGCGTTCTGTCCTCACCAGCCACGTAACCTTGGGCAAGTGATCTCGTCTCCCTGCTTCTCACTTCTCTCCCTTGTAAGATGAGATGATGCCATTACCTACACCACAGAGACCTTGCGAGCAGCCTGTGAGGTTATTCACAGAAGATACGCAGCGTCCACGCCAGTAGAGCGCAAGCTCCCCGGACAGGCCGCTGTGCCTGCCTTGAATTTCTATTGGCATTTGCGCCCATGAAAGTAGTACTTAGCAATGCAAAAAACTTCAGATACTGGACTTCGTGCAGAAAAGAAGGAAAGGGAAAGGAAGGAAAGGAAGAAAACAGGAAGGGAGGAAAAACAAAGCAATCTCCCCATTCCCTCTCCCAAAAGATGAAAACCACTGAAACTTGGGGTATCGCTTTCCAGTCTGCTCTTCATGCCCGTGCACTGTTTCGAAAGTAGAGTATGCAATTATGCCTTCTTCTTTTTCTTGTTTAGGAGAAACAGAAACCCAATAGATAAACTATCCTGCGATTTGCTCTTTCTGCTTTATGTGGGAGAGAGAGAATTTCACAGGAGCACATGAAGACCTCTCTCTCTCTTTCTCTATGAATGGAACAGAACTTCACTGCCTAACCAGACCACCATTTTTCCAAACCATTGGGCAAGGAGCGAAGTTGGTTGTGACCAGATGTTTAATTTTATAAACGATGCTAAGCTAAGCGTCACTGAGTGGACTTCTGTGCTCCTCTGGCCGTATCTCTTTATGATGAAGTCCTAGAGGAGGAATTGCTGGGTCAAAAAATAAACTTCTTTAAGTTTTTAGAGAAATTGCTGAATTTTGTTTTCCAAAATATTGAGTTCTCTTCACATGGAACAGCAGTGTATGAGAGGACGTGTTCGCCATATCTGCCTGAAATGTGGTATCAACGTTTTTATATTTCTTTAGAACCATCACATGGATGGACCACATTTAAAGAGTATTTCTTTACCAGCTCTAACCAGATAATTTCCAGTGTGCCATCTTCTCCAGCCATAGCTAATCCTGGAGGGCAAAGCCTTGTTTGCTCTCCCAGAGGATAATGAGCTGCTCGAATCAGGCAAACTCTCACCTCATTTCCACGGAGGGGAATAAAGAATGCGATTCCCTGGGCTTATAAATCAGATGTGTGTGTGTGTGTGTGTGTGTGTGTGTGTAAGAAGGTCACACCCCATCCCCAGTGCCAAATGTGCTCTTATAAATTAAGTGTCGAGCACCCACAAGGACCTGATCTTGTTCACATTGGCAAGAAGGACAACAGGATCTAGGGTTTCTGGATCTCGGTTTCGGGTGCACTGTTGGGGAGCCTCTGCCTGCCCAAATCTGGACAATGTGCCTATCTCTCCAGAACTTGATTTGCTTCTCTAACTGGCAGAGTGAGTCCATGGAAAGCGGAGACTTGAGCTGACTCCACAAGAGACTATGACAAAACCAATTCCAGGGCTCCTGGGTGGCTCAGTCGGTTAAGCGTCTGCCTTTGGCTCAGGTCATGATCCTGGAGTCCCAGGATCAAGTCCCGCATCAGTCTCCCTGCTCAGGGGGAGTCTGCTTCACCTTCTGACCCTCCCCTGTCTCCTGCTTTCTCTCTCTCACTCTCTCAAATAAATAAATAAAATCGTAAAAAGAAATTCCTTTCTACAGCAAGCCTTCTTAGTTCAAAAGTATTCAGAAGGCACATTTTCTTTATGTTACCATTCAGAATTTCTCATGTTTTCAAATTTCAGGGATGTCGACCCAACCAACCAATGGTCAATTTATTGAGAAAGGGAGGGAGCACTCAGGGGACCGCTGTTGGGGGGACAATTACCTGTATCCTTATAGCAGTACCATGGTCAAGTGGGTGGGACAGCAGGTGGGACAGAGATGTGCCAGAACCAAATTGCTAGTGTGAAAAGAAGCTCCAAATTCTAGTCCTGACTCCTCCGCATAATAGCTGTGTGACCTGGAACAAATTACTTAACCTCTCTGAACTTCAGCTTCCCATATACAACATGGGCATGACTCCTTGAATAATTCATCCAGCGGTGGTGAGGAGAAATACAGTAATGAGTGTAAAAAAACATGCTGTCCACTGGGAAACACTTAAACATGAAAGGTATGGTTAATATTTGGTTTTAAAATCTAGCCTTCATTTTATGGTGTCTGATTTTCTTGGCATTCACAACATTTAGAAACCAACAATAAAGCCAGGCTGTCAGGAGTACAATTAAGGGCAAGTTGGAAAACTGCCCAGTCCCTGGGCATTTGATCTCAGTGAAGCATAGCACCATTGAAGGGCTTTTGATGCAGGAGCCAGATTTCTGGGGAAGTCCCTCCGTGCGGTCCTGTCCTTCCCACCCACGCCACCTCCTTCCTCCTCCCCACTCCTCAGCAGTTTGTCCTGTTCCGTCCCCTCCAACCCTCTGCGTTTATGATCCCATGATCCAGGTTTGTCCCAGGGACCCTTGGGCCCAGCCACTCCACATTCCATTCCCTCCTCTCCCACCCACCTAACTTACTTGTACTGATAAATGCTCAGAAAGACCTGGAAGGAAGTCTAAGTAGGACACAAGGGTCTCTGGTCTAGGCAGATGTGGAGAAGGGGAGGACTGTTTACGAGACTGCCTGAGCCCTCTGGGCCATGAGGAAGGTCTACCTTGCCCCACTCGCCATCTTTCCAGAAGCTGGTAGGGAGGGATCTCCTCGATGCCCTCAGAATCTATTACAGGAGACACACTGCTCATCGGCCACCTTGCTGCTAGACTTCCTACGCAGGCTGTGTGGTCTTTTATGCACTGATCCAATCCTAAGCAACCCAGGAAATACACCGCAGGGGGAGACGTAGTGTCACGGGTAACTCAGAGGCTGAGTCCTGTTCTACCGACAGGCCAACCCATCCTCCAGCAGCCACGGACGCCTCTCCACACCTCCTGTGTCCCGGCAGGGAGATGAACCCCCTCGGTGATGGGGACTTGAGAAGGGGACACCTGAAGAGCCCTATGGGTGCAAAGCCTGTCCCCTTTGGCTGAGGCCAGATCACAGGTTTGCTATCCCCGAAGGTGGTGGCAGCAGCACTTCCTGTGGGCCCCCGACGGCAGGGGTCTCAGACGCCATTCCCCACTTCCTAGGTTCACAAGGTGCTTCTGGTTAGTTCTGAGACAAAGGAGCTTAGGTCAGAGCTCTTACGAGAAGCAGTGAGGACGTGAGGCGGTTCTGGCGAACACAAGGACCTTTGCAGAAACGCTCTCTGACGCTACCCAGCACTCGCTACCTTCCTAGAAGTCTGCCACAGCCATGCAGGGGGTCCCCGCGCTGCCCGCACGGCACCCGTGTCCTGCCAGGCCCTCGCGCTGCTTCCCACGGCGGCCACCTCGGCTCGCCGTGGCTGATTCAGCTGCGGTGTCTTCTTGTGTATGAACTCATGCGCTCGTGACCTGGTGACTTGTGCAAAATAATTGAAAATATTTCGTGCGATACCGTCTTTAGAATTCTCAGACAGTGACATGAAAACATTGTGAAATTTTTGCTTGTAAATGACGTATGTGTGGTAAGTGTGGTTTGTGTTGTGTGTGTGTGTGTAGTGTGTGTGTGGTATGTGTGTGCATGTGTAGTATGTGTGATATGTGGTGTGTGCATGTGTGTATATGTTGTGTAATATGTGTAGTACGCGTGTGCATGTGGCACGTGTGTGGCGTGTGTATATGTGGTGGGTGTGCGTGTGTGTGTGTGTGTGGTATAGGTGATGTGTGTGTGTGGTGTGGTGCGTATGGCGTGGGCAGGGTATGCAGTGTGTGGTGTGTGTGCGTGTGCACATGTGCACACAGGTTCGTGAGCACCCACACTCACACAGGCAGGTGTTTTCTACACCGAGCAGCAGTGCACACGGGCAGAGAAATCATGTCGCTATCACGGATCTGATGCAAACAACAGATGCGCTTACAGATGAACTCATTCATCAGAAAACCATCTAGAAAAGGCTCAAATACCCAAAACACATCCTGTCTTGGTGCACACGTAGGAGGAAATCTGTAAGGACAGCCAGGGCTGCCTGGTCCGTGATCTACCACTTTTTCAGGCATCTGATCCCTATTTGTAGACCCGCTAGCCAGGGGCACCCCGCGCTCTGCCCGCACCACCGGCTGCATGATGAAGAGTCACAGTGACGGGGACCTGTCTTCCAGGCTTGCAGTCTGGCTGGGACAGAAAGGTCTCGAAGGTGCAGCTGGGGAAAGTGCTTTCATAGAGGACATACAGGCAACTCTCTACTTCCCTTTGCCTTGATCCCTTTCCTGGCATACCCTGGACCTGGCTGCAAGTCTACCTTTGTTACCCCAAGCTCCAGGCTTTGGGGTGCTGTAAGGAGCCAGCAGCTGAGGAAAGCAAGGTCAGGCCGCCACTGTGAGAAAGCCAAAGCAGTGAGCACACACTGGGATTTGAGCTTCCTCAGGGCCACTGCAAAGAAGGAAATACAAAAGACCACACATCATTGAATGGTAAAATTTCCCCTATTGAATTTATCTGTCACCTATTGATTTCAAGAGATATTAGATAGCACTGTCTCCACTAAGTGCCATGTTCTATTTCCATTCTTACTTTCTGAAAGTTTGTAGGAACTAACACATGTTGATTAAGGCAAATTTTGAATTTTTTTGTTCAAAGTGTATTATTATCTGCAATTTTCAAGGTGGATTTTGAGATGATATTTATTTATTTATTTATTTTTATTTTTTTTTAAAGATTTTTTTATTTATTTATTAGGCAGAGATAGAGACAGCCAGCGAGAGAGGGAACACAAGCAGGGGGAGTGGGAGAGGAAGAAGCAGGCTCATAGCTGAGGAGCCTGACGTGGGGCTCCATCCCACAACGCCGGGATCACGCCCTGAGCCGAAGGCAGACGCTTAACCGCTGTGCCACCCAGGCGCCCCTTGAGATGATATTTAAATCTTTTACAATAAGTCATGTTTCAAACATACCAAGGAATGTGCAGGCATATAACCGACACTCAGGTACATAGAATATAAAAGAAGCACCCACGTGCTCACCGCTGAGCTCAAGTAGAAATTCCCTTTGCTTCCTCCCTCAAGCAGGTAAACACTCAGTATCTGAAACTCAGTGTTTATCACTGATGGATTTTCTTTATAGATTTGCATGGTAAAATGCATTTGCGAGGCCCACGTGTTTCCTTTGCTCATCAAACCTTCATCTGTACCCGACCTTCTTTCTGGGGTCCATTTTCTTCCTTCCGGAGCATACTTCGCAGAGAAATTCCATGATGTGAGCCTCTGTGGGGTAATAAATTCTCTCATCATTGTTCGTCTGAAAATACCTTAATTTTGCCGAAAGATGTTTCCACTGGGTACCCAGTTCTGGGTTGACAGTTGCTTTCTCCCAGACTGCTGAAGATACTCGTGCTTGGTTTTAGCTCCACGGCCCTGTTGAGGAATCGGCTGTCTGTCTAATTGTGACTCCGTTTACATAGTTTGTCTTTTCTGGCGACTTCTCGGATATCCTCGGTGTTCTGTTTTCTCAACACAGAAAACCTCGAGGGGCTCTCTCTTATCCTGCCCATGATTCCCTGATATTCCAAAGTCAGAGGGCTCATGGAATTCGTGAATCCCAGAGACATCCCCACAACCAACTTGAACACTGGGCCTCCTCTATCCTCTGTACTATCTCTTTCCTCAAGCTGACGGAATGTGTGTGATACCTTTTTACTTCACGAACGTGTTCTCCCCTTCCTTTAGTGTTTTCACCTCGTCACTCTGTCCTGCGCGCCTCCCAATTCCATCAGAGTCACTCGCCCTCACCGGTTCCCTCAGCTCTGCCCAACCTGCTGCTAGTCCTGGCCATGACCTTCACATTTTACTTATTATAGATTTGTTTCTGGAATGTATGTTTATTATTTTTTCAAATCTGAGTCATCATTTTTACGCTCTTTTTCTCTTCTCATGTTTTCAAGACACTCCTTTCTTTCTTAAAACACTTAAAATATATTTATATTATATTTGTTTTCAACAATTTCTGTATCTGAGAGTCTCTGTTTTCATTCTGTGCGTATTGTTTCTGCAGACTCTCGCTCATGGTACCCTGTTTACTTATGTGTCTGTGTTTTTTTTTTTGTTGTTGTTAATTCATGAATTTTGGAACTTTCTTTGAAGTCTGGGTTGAAGGCATTCTACCCTCTAGAGGTTTTCATTTACTCCTGCCAAGTGCCTGGGGCCACCAGCGGTCTGGCATGGGAATGTCCCATTCTTAGCCTGATGCTTTGGAGACCTTGTGTGTACTAGGAGATGGGCCTCCAACCTTCATGAAAGATGGTCAAATATTCTCAAAGAACACTTTTCTCTGTCTTTCCAGAATCCAGGCTGATACCAGATGAGTTCCCTGGCCATTTACACTCTTGGGAGATGATATTTTTGTTCATCTTTTCACTGAAGGCACAGATCTTCAAAGACCCTAGGTTTATGTGGGGCCACCTAACCCAGTTCACCATTAAGTTAAACCCACAGCCTAGTTCCCTGAATAGCCAAGCAACCTAGGGCTGCTGACAGTGTTAGCCCTCCCCTCTTTGGATTTGCACTCCTACTTAGCCTTTTGGCCTCTGATCACTTTCCCAAGCCATGCACTTAAAAAACATTAAATGTTAAAACAAAACAAAACAAAACATTTAAGAGGCACCTGGGTGACTCAGTTAAGCATCTGACTCTTGATTTCAGCTCAGGCCGTGATCTCAGGATTGTAGGTTCAAGCCCCACATAGGCTCTGCCTGGAGCATGGAGCCTGCTTAAGTTTCTCTCTCCCTCAGCCCCTCCTCACCCAGGGCGTGTTTTTTTTTTTTTTCTCTCTCTCTAGGAAAAAAAAACAAAACCATTTAATATTTTATCCAACATCATTACATTTTTGAAGAGGGAGAGGGGAGGGGATTTAGGGTGCCACAGGTGCCCCGTTTCCAGAGACGTTTAACTGCTCTGTCACAGACCTTCACGGCTGGCTGTCAGAGCTTCAGTGTAAGAAAACTCATTTTATGTAAATCCAGGAGATTGAAGTCCAGCAAAAGGGAAAATATCTTGGGGAAGGAGCTGACATTTACAGAACATCGACCACAGCCCAGCCATCTGTGCAATCCTCACCAAACCCTTTGGGGTAAGTATTTTTATCCTTAGAAACTGAGTCTCTAATACCTCAGCGCCTATCCACCGTCACACGGGGGTGAGGCTGGGACTCGGCCCAGTTCCACTCCTTTATAGATTCAGTTCTTCATGGCTCTTTCTCACCCATGGAAGAGTTTTTCTCTGGCCCTTAGAGATATCTAGTGTCTCCTTAAATAGCAAAGGATGAAGACTTCTTTTTTATCAGCTGATGCCAGACAGCCTCACACGAATTCTAGAATTCTTGCCAATATTTGAAAACTTAATTACCAACATCTTTATAACTTAGGAAAGAGAATATACATAAATATGCATATATATGTATGTGCATGTATGTACGTACACATATACACATGTCTCTATATGTATGTGTGTGTGTGTGTGTGTATTTCTTTCTTTGAAAATAGTGAATAACCCCTTTAAGACACTGAGGGACAGAGACAGGCCTTGCACACCTTCGTAGCCTTCACAAGTCCCAGCGCGTGCCCTACAACGATCGAAATTCAATACATACCTCTTAAGTGAACAATCGCTATTACTTGTTGCAGAATCAGAATGTTCACACAAACCTCAATGCTATGGGCAATTCCAAATGTGTCCAGGCGAAGTCTCACAGCCCTGCAAAGGCACATGTCTCCGGGATTAGGGTTTGGTCATTCCAATCCACCCCTGCCGTTCTCGACCACATTTCTTCTCTCTGAGTCAGTATGCATCAGCGACTCATGCTGTATCATTTACTTTGGCCCCTCGCACCCTCCTCTGGGGGGGCAGGAGAGTTTGAGTCACAGATTTCAGTGAACCTCCAATAGGTCCGCTCACATTCTCTTCCTCAGCGGCCATCACTGGTCCAGGCGCGCGCACCTGCCCCTAAGGGCATTGATCGCCTGGACCCCTCCCGGGCTGGGCCAACACCATGTGAGTCACTGCGATCTTGCCCACCTGCCCTGCTTCCTGCTGCGTTATCATATTTTCTGTGAAAAGACTCTTTGGGTTCATTGCTGGGCCCCATGAACGTCTCACTGTTGAAAGACAACATCTTGCTTCTCTTGCTGGTGGAATCACCCAGTCTCGTTCCAAGGATTACCTTCCATTAGGAGCTCTGAGAGAGCCAGTCTCTTTCCCGGGCTGCTTCGTCTTGGATAGAGGCTACTCTTGAAAAAGTGAAGCCGCAGAGGCTCCAGCTTTGCTTCTCCATCCTAAAGGGACAAGAAAGCAAATAACGCTTTCAAACTCATGTAAATCTCAAGCGAACGACTGCCTCTGAGACCTGGGAAATGTTTACTCGTGAGCGCACCACTCCTGGCAAGTTTGCATCAGAAAGTTCTGTGCAGAGGGAAAGGCGGAGGAGGAGGCAGATTCATTGCCTCAAGAAAAACAGCTTTAAACATCAGCCTCTTCCCTCTACCAGCGAGTAGGAGGGGAGAGTTCGGCTCAGAACGGTGGGCACTCGCCTGGATGCTCGGGAGCTCTCATTCCACTGTATGCCCATGTTCCAGGGAGACTCATGTCTTAAGTGTTTTGAATACCAAGAAGCAGATTTTCATAGAGCCTTCCCTAGCTTATTAAAGGATTTTTTAAAAATACGCTTTTATTTAGCCTCCTTCTCTAGAAGTTTGATACTAACCAGAGTCAAGAGCCAACAGATTTAGTTTTTCAGGGCGCTAAGCATTCTCCAACGGTAGTTTCCACAAAATGATTCTTTTTTTTTTTTCAAGATGTATATATTTATTTGAGGTAGAGGGAAAGAGTCCTAAGCAGACTCTGTGCTGAGCGTGGAGCCCAGCGCGGGGCTCGATCCCACGACCCTGAGATCATGACCTGACCGAGCCACCCAGGTGCCCCTAAAATGCTTCTTAATTACAAGAGAAGTTAAGCTTGCGTCAGCCGAGCAACAGGCAATGTAAGTAAACTCCGCTTAGAAAAGGAAACTATTTTCCAAATTGGTAGCACAGACCATTAAAAAAAATCTGACTAAATTAAAAATAGGAAATGCATCCTGTGGCTCTTCGATGAATAAGCTCTAAATAAATCTGGACGTATTGTGATGCATGAGATCTGCTTTTTATTTTGGGAGGAAGAAAACTTCAACTTTTTGAAATTGTTAAACGTGACTGTAGACGGCTAGCAGAAAAAATGAGACACACTAGGATGAACGCCGTGCCTCATTCAATTGCGTGGCGTTTTTTTTTTTCCTGACAAAACCCACCCTATTTGCTCCCCATTCATCAACCTTACCCTTTGCACTGACATCCTGCTTGAAATTCTACTCTTGAAGTTCTTGCAGGTGAGCACGAGTTCTGCTCCTGGGCCTCCGGTCCCTCCTGTCCCAGCCCGGGCCGACCCCTCCTTGGCCCCCAAAGGTACTTGCTGCTCTCATCACTCATGAGTCTCCAGTTCCTTCAACAAATCACTGTCCAGCCCCCATTGAGTTCCCAGCTCTGCTCTGGGTCGCAGGGGTACCATGGTGAACGTGACCCAGTCCATTCTATCCCAGACGAAGAGGTCAGCAAAATACGGGGTGGGGGGTGCCATTGTAGGGGCAAGTTGAGAGGGTCCTGGCAGCCAAGGACTGAGCATTCCTGAGACAGTGAAGAACGTACCGGGGGGGACCCACTACCTGCTCTGGGCCCCTTTTCTTCATCTGAAAGAACAAACACTTCAAGAGTCTTGTTGGGGTTAAGGGAGGTGACCCGCCCCGGGGGCCAGGACTGTTGCCCACTCAGCACATCCCATCTGCAGGGTCTCCCTTCTAAGGACCCTCTGCCTTCCAGGAAGCAGAAGGAAAGGCAACTTTTGGCTCAAGCCAAAACGTTTCTCAAACCAAAAGTTTTATAATAACAAGATAGTGTTGTTCAGATTAAGTAACTTCTGTTCCGAATTATATTAAAAAGTCAGCATAACACCAAAAAAACAAAAAAACAAAAAAAAAAAAAGGAAAAAACCCTAAATAGGTCTGCTCATGAAATGAAGGTAGTCATTTCTATTTCCACCAATTCAAGAGCTAACATCTGCCACATCTTCCCAGAGATGCCCGGATTGCTTAAATTCTCTCCATTCAGCTCATTTCTTAAAAATGTTTGAGACTGAACAGGAACATAAATAGATTCCTCTGTATACATCCCACCATTCCTGTGGGGGAAGTTATTTTTATAGAGAAATTTTTGGTTAAGTGATAATGTGGCACCTGGCAGTGAACTCAACAGACGTTTCTGTTAAACTGGGTAGAAAATAGCGATTTTTTGAGGACATTTATTTGCCACTTGGAAGCCATCGGCTTATGATTCGGGAACATTTAGTAGTTTTTATTTATTCAAGATTGTCGAGGGTGCCTTTCAAATTCAGTGGTGACACATATCGAAGGGGCACAGAGCGGACCCTCTCTCGCCCCTGTACTGGTGAGTGATGGGGTTAGGTTTGGTGGACGAAGGGCTGGAAGACAAGTAGCCAATATTCCTAACTGCCTGAGGCCTGATGGAATTGGAGTCTGGCCTCCTGACTCATCTTCTTCTCCATACCTCTCTGTCCCTGGCTGGCCCGATGGGTAGAGGGCCAGGACACTCAAGGTGTGGACATAAAATAAACATAACTTAAAAATTGACTTGAAGCAATTTTGAAAGATTTTATACATTCAACTGCACATGGGACCGTTCTGATCATAATTATTTTTAAACAAAAATAGATACTACACTTGATTCATCTTTTTCACCAGACCATTCGCCATTTACAGAGTTCCAATCTACCTTCTCAGGACACTGGATGCTAGATATATTTTTAAAATCTTGGATGTCTCCAAAGCTAATCTAAGTATAAGCATATTCCTATGCAAAACAAAAAAGGGCAAAATGAAAAAAAAAAATTCATGGAGACTAAAAACAACTTAAATTTGATTCACATTTGAATGTTTCCCTTCTCATAAACTCAGGAAACCTTTCGCTAAATAATTCCCTTATGGAGTGACTGGAGCACAGATCTGTTGAATGAGGAGAACCAAACAAATATAGAGACATAAGCAATGCTTCAAAATGAGCGAAGTGTTGAAATTCTGGCTCATTTGATGTATGGAGAACATTCCAAAGGAGTATCAGCCAGTGCTCTCTGACAAAGTAATCGATTCCAAAACGCTTGTAGTTCTCTACACTCAACTTGAAGGGCCTCCCTGAACCTTGCACACACTGTTCCTTCAGCCTGAAATATTCTCTATCCCTTGTCTGTCTGGATGTCTTATTCAAACAAGAGTTCATTCTTCAAATCCTAGAACTATCACTCACTCTTTGGTAGACACTTTCCTGGTCCCCTAAGAAGTCTTGATTACTTCTTCCCTGCACTGCTGTGGAACCTCATGACAGCCTCTCTTGTGGCACGTGTCCTGATGTTTTTTATTAATTCTTTTCATATGTGTATATATCTATATGTGTGTATATATGTACACATGTCTGTATCTGTATATATCTATATATCTCATAGTAGTCTGAGACTACTATACTCTTCTTTATTTTTACAACGTTGCACATAGTAACCAGGGAGTGGCTGGTGCCTCACAGAATTTCTTAGACTGAATTGTACTGACCTTGAACTTCCATTACTATATAGTTCATTTGCCTTCCATTAACCCCTCCTTACGTTGACCCCAATTCTACCACTCTATCCTTACCACTGACTGCCCCTATCTCACTCCTTTGAGGCAACACAGACTAAGTCTACTTCTTACTACAAAATGGAAGGCACCATAATGGCTCCCATAATGAAACACCTTTCAATCTTCCCCCACGTGACGCTTCTGGGACCGTCTGCTCTTGCACCATTGACTCCACAAAGTTCCATTTACTCTAAGTCAAAGATAATCTGGCATTTATGTTACTGTAATTTCTCATATGCACATGTTAACAATTTGAGTGATGTTGTTGTTGTTGTTGTTGAGAATTGTAAATGATTCTCCAGATATGGACAAAGGCCATCTGGCAACTGGCAAATAGGGGCGTCCCTCTGACCTTGAGAAATATCCAATTGTGGACCATCATGTAAACAAGGTTGATAAATACACAGAGATAGATAAGCAAGATGATCTTTAAGGTTGAGGCTGAGGATTCCCTAGTTCCCCCATATTCCACAAATATGGAAATAAGTCCCCTACTGGTTGGCAAATTGTTGCTTCCCTGAGCCCCCAGAGTCTATGACAAGAAGCCTCCAGGAACCAGCTCAAGTTTTGTGGCCAGCATCCATTCTGAACGGATAACGCTGTGGCCTTAACAGTTGTTAAATTTTACCAGTTGCTAAATATTTTGATCACTTGTTACCCCCCGCCTCCAGTGAACTGAAAGGGGATTTCACTAATGTCCTCCAAGTACACAAATGACTGTTCCAGTGAATCATAGCCAGTTAGTCCCAGGATCCACAGGGAAGGACACAAAAGGAAATGAGTGCAACTCTAGCAAAAACTCTGTGTGGACTCCAGGGGTGGGGGAGGGACAGTGTATGTTCCCCTTCTCCCATTTGGTCAGACTTTGTAAAGCAGATGGAGCCCCACGGGTCTTGAGGATAAAAGCCCAGGCCTGCCAGAGAATGGCTCTGCATGGTTTTCTCAGGGTCTGGGATCCTCTAGGCTACACGCCAGAAGAAAAGGAGCATGTGTGGGAGGAACTATTATCTAATATTAGTCTCTTGATGCTTATAAGAACTGAAACAAATGATCGTTTACTGGTATCTTGCACCAAACCCGCCTGGAGAAGAGAAACTATCAGATGTTTCAACTCAACAGCTGCACATCAAAAATAGTCTTTTAGACACCAGGAGCTTTGTGACATGAATGCTAGAAACAGGTCCAGTGTGCTGGAGGCTCTGATGCTTCTTCCTCCTGGACAGAAAGGAGACAGTACTGCCGTCACGGGTCCAATTCAGTGCATTCGTGGCCGGATCACACTACCTCTGTCCACGTGTGCATGAGTGTGTTTGAACGTGTACACACGTATGTGCATAAGCACTCAAACATGGGCAAACGATGGTTAAGAAAAGCGTGTGCTAAAAGGCTGGTTAATCACCTTCCAAGAATCTTTCCAGAAGAATCTATGGGTGACACTTTCTTCTGAACAAACCCATTAAGAAAATCACAGAGAGAAGAGGAATACCCATGGACCTGGGCATTTTGTGCATGCCATGAGCATTTCTCCCATGGGGTATGGCAGGGATTAGACAGAATGTGGTCGTGATTTCTGTACAAAGGCCGCTATTGGTATCATCAGACTGATATCACATCAGCATGCGCCAGGATGGATAGACTAGCTGCTTTACAGCCAGCATCTGTTCTGATTGGTCGGGATCCAAACTGTACAGATTGATAAATATTTTGAATATTGTTCCCAGTCATCATTGGCTTGTGATTGAGAAATAGCACCACAAACATAAGAAGAAAGGCTGTTGTGTCCTCTGCTTTGGAAAACACAGCTGCTTTCTGGAGTGACTGGCTGCTCAGTTGACATTATATTCTTTTGTTCACCAGTGGCATTGGTGAAATGTTCTGCTATGTGTTTTGAATCAAGAAATCCACAGATTTTGGTCTCATCTCTCTAATTTGCTTGATTATGTTTGGGTTTTTTAAAATATCTTACATTAATACTTACAATAACTTACATCAAATTAACATCAATGCCCCCCAAATTAACATCATTAAATACAGTATTATTATTGATTCCATTATGAAAATTCATTAATAAAAATAGTTTGAAATTCTTCAAGTCCTTTTTTTTCCCAAATGAAATAATTGCTTTTGTATGTGATTCTTAATAAATGAGGTTTCCTTTAATCACAGCTGTGAGTACCAGAACATAAAAATAATAATTGCTTTAAGCAAATGAGAAAATCAGAAGGTAAGAAGTCCAGGCTGGTATAGTGGTGATAGTCTCTAAAATACTTAGGGACTCAGGCTCCTTCCAGCTATGTACTTTACCAGTGCTAAAGTATTGCCTTGTTCCTCAGGGCCCAGAATGTCAGTCAGAGCTCCAGCCATCACATCTTATTTCCAAGTATCACAGTGGAGAAAGAGAAGAAAAGAACATAATGAATGAAGAATGCATTCCAATTGTCATTCAAGTAAGGTTCCAGAGTCTATTACATAAAACTATTAGTGGGTGGCAGAGTCTGGTGGGCCTTGACTACGTACTTGTAGCTTGGATTTTATAGAGAATGAATTGAGGATGACCAACATTTGGCCTACATCTAACTGCAAGGGATGCTGGGAAATGTAGAGTTGTTACTTAGTTTTCTTTTTTAACCAAGGGCCTGACTAAAAATCAAGACTTCTATTACTCTAAGAGAACAGGGGAGTGCATTATTAGGGAACAATTAGTCTCTCTCTCTCTCTTTTTTTTTTTTTTAACAAAAACCATTCCTTTAGAACAGAACAGATTATATCTTATTCATTTCTTCACTGAATATTCACTTCTTATTCTTATCTCATTCAGAGATCTATTCACTTCTGAATTGAGCCACCTAGAATGAAGGTATTAATAAATTGAGTCCCTAGGGGCACCTGGTGGTTCAGTCAGTTGAGCCTCTGGCTCTTGGTTTCGGCTCAGGTCATGATCTCACGGATCATAGGATTGTGTTTCACATTGGGCTCTGTGCTCAGCAGGGAGTCTGCTTCAAGATTTTCTCCCTCTGCCCTTCCCCCAATCACTCTCTCTCTCTCTAAAATAAATAAATAAGTCTTTAAAAACAAACACACACACACAAAAAAAATAATAATAATTTTGAGTCCCCTAAGCAGTTTCATAACTTCATTCATTCCTTCAATAAATATTGATGGCACCCCTATTTTGGGATAGGAACTCTGCTAGGGTTTAGGGACAGCAAAATGAGCAAAACATGGCTACTCATTTCACAGACCTATGGTCATACGGAGAAGACCAGTGCAAAGTGAGGAACTAGAATGGAAGCATAGGGCAGGGAGACCAAACTCAGTGCTGAAGTGGGGAGGGCATTTAAGCTGATTCATGCGTGAGTAGGAGATTTTGATAAAGTATTCCAAGGAGAAGAAACACATGTGCCAAGCCCTGGGAGTTAGAATGCAGGAGTTTTGAGGAACTGAATGATTTTCAACATCTCTAGGGTATTGAATTCAGAGCGGAGAGTATTGAAAGATAAGGCCGTTGAGATGCTGAGCCCCACATATGGAGGGCGTCTCAGCCACATGAGGCTTCACACATTTCCTATGGACAATGGGAAGCCATTGCCAAAAAAGGCTCGAGACTGCTGTATAATGACCATCCCTGGCGTCTACTGAGTATTGACTATGTGCTTGACATTGTGATGAATGCTTTCCATGCAGCACCTTACTGAACGTTCACAGCAAATCCTAATGCGCAGATAATACACCATCATCCGTGTTCCATAAATGAGAAAAATGACGCATTTAAGAAACTCACTGAAGGTCATTCAGTTGACAAGAGGCTGAGCCAAGATCGACCAGTCAGAGTCTGATGCCATACTCATTCCGCAGTCTGGCCTCCACTGAGACTGGATTAGATGGGGTCAAGGCTGGAGGTAAACACTCAGAAGGGACAAGGTGTATAAACACATTTTTAAAAGCCATAACCTTCGTTGCTATTGCAAACCAGTTAGGAGGCCCTGCTCTTCGGGGCTGCTTCTGTGACAGACTAACCCCTCCTCTACACCCCGCTTCCTTCACCTTAAAGTGGAGTTTCTCCCTATACTCTACCCGTCAAACAGCCCTCCTGGCAGCCTCTACCCACCTGAGTTGTCCGACCGTGGTTCACACGTGCCTCTGACTGAATCTAGAACCACGGGGGCCCTCTCAGCCCCAGCTCCACCTCTGTTGCACAGAGCATGTACGATCCCCAAGAATCTACAAAAGAGAGGGGGAACGGGGTATGCAAAGAGGCAGGAGACCCAATGCTGGGCCTTTTGTAAAATCCCTCTTGTTCTTGCTTTAGAGTTTTTCAGTGTCTGTTTGCTTCCTTTGGCACAATTCATGTTACTAACTGCCCTGGGTCAACCATGAGCGCCCCCCTCCCACCCCCCGGGGTCAGGTAGATCCTTGGACCAACATGCACTGGTTTTCTGTGCTGTCCTGGAAATCGCAACAGCCCCGGCCCTTGGTGCACAGTTTGAGTCAAACCTCCAGGGGTTCCCACCCCTCTCCGTGCTGCAGGCCGCCTCATCTCCGTTGGCTACCGTGCGGCTAGCTCAGCCAGCACGAGGCAGCATTGGGTCCAGATGCCAGATCCTGCTGTTACTATTTTTGACAGCAGCGGTAACTTACCACCAAACCTTGGAACTGGTAGGGCCAGGAAGGCCCGTGTTCTCATCCACATCTGCTAAAACCAGCTCTGTTTTGTCTGCATTGACAGCATACTGAAAATATCCAAGCCTCCGCAAAACAGAAAATCTGACAAGTAAAAAATACCTCAGTAATGTACAGGGAGTTGAGGTAATGGGTTTATTCATTGTAAAAGCAGCTGGTCTTCCTTGTTAATGTTTGTTTGGTTTAAAACGAGGGAAGATCCCGGTTGTTGAGGGAATGGATGGGCTAACACTGCAATTTCTTCTCTTCTAGCCCTCTCTCCTCTAATGGAGGCAAATTGCCCATGATTCTTCCCAAATCCCTCATCTCCTTTGTCTGGGTAGTTTATTAGGTGAAATTTAAAATTTGGGGATATAACCTTTTCTTTATCACATGCTTCTCTTTGTGGGTGAATCATCATTCCACCTTCACAACGTAAATTCTATGATGGAACAAAAAAAGAAGTGGGGTTTATTCTGATGAAATAGTGTATTACGCTCAATGCTGTCTTCTTTCCAGACAGATTCACAATATATTTTAAATTTGTTTGACATTCACCAAACCATAAAAGAGTCTCAGTGAGAGTGTCCTGCTGACATTTATCTATACTGTAGCACGAAATGAGAATTAGTCATGTGGTGAGGAGGGGAAAAGAGAATATTAATTTGGGTCTGTACCACAAAACTGGGAAATGAGACATTCGGTGACTTTTGTCTTTTGCTGTGCAAGTGTTTGCATATGCCACAAAACACGAAACCGTTCCTGTGCAAAGGCACGGTGTGGTTTGTGCTCTAAAGAGGGAGTCAGATGCACCGGACTATCCTGCCCAGGCCAGTTAGATGACCATCGTTGGTGTTTGCGATTGGTGATGGGTATTCTGAGAAAGAAGGGGAAGGGAGAGAGAGGGAACACAGGAAGAGGGAAACCCCAAAGGCCCCCAAGAGCACAGAGGTGGGTCTCACAGGACTTAACTTCATGGTCTGAGACAGCCTTTCCAAATACAGCACACTTCATTTTTGATCTACATTTTCCATATTTCCCAGAACTGTGGGCTGTTTACAGAGTCAGGAGAATTTTTGCTTTGACATGAAGTAATCCTGTCCTTTGGGAGCCCCCAAAAGTTAGCCAAGGTTTAAGAGAGTTCCAGAAACCACAGTTTCAGTCCACTGTGGGTTTGTTTGCTTTACTGTTGTGGGTGCTTATGTTGGAGGGACTAAACAACACTGCTAGCACTTTTAAAGCTCTACAATATGGGAATCTTTCCCCTTCTAAAATCGGTCGTGTTGTGAAAATTATGAAACTACTTTGAAACGTTCTTCACTGTCATCAAAATCAGCTTGACTCAAATATTATGACATTTAAAATTAATTGTACATCGACGATTTGTTTCAAGATTATTATCTGGGACTGAAGAAAACAAATAAGAACCAAAAAAAAAAAATTCTGAAACAATTCCACAAAGCAGAATGTTTTCATTAAATGTATCCATTTGTATTCAAATCATTTAAGCCTTTGTAGTGCAATGATTTCTAATGAGCACGCTTACAGCGAAGACCGCATGAACTGAGCACGTTTATTCCTGAGTTCTGTGGCAGCCCCTCAACACACTGTACGAGGGTCCAGAGTCTTCCAGAAGGTTCTAGCTCTCCATGTGGACCTACTTCGTGTTCTGACACTTCATGTTGGAAGTGAATGGAGCCCTGCCCCACCAAGGCCTAATGGTCTTCTCATCGTTTCTCTGGAATGGAAGCTAGTGATGGATCTTCTTGCTCGTTAATAGGCCAGGCCAGTAAACTAAATGAAAGCCATCAGGGGAAGACGGAACCCAAGGCTACCTCGCAGACACCCTTGCAGGTCCTGGAGACACTTGCAGACCAGAGATGTCAGGCAGCAAACCCCAGGTCCCAACAGGAAGGCTTTGAATGGAAAACCAGGTGGGAGGCTGACTGTGACCCTTTGGGGAACAGCTCTGGGTTTCCAAGCGGTGTATGTGCTAAATGGGGGGACAGCAGTGGGAAGGGACCCGGCACGTGTGAGCCCACAGCAGTGTCCTCGCAGACCTCGCTGTGTGCCCTCGAGGACAGGTGCCAGCTGCCGTGCTCTGTGCTGGGCAAAAGGCGACCCATGTGCTCGTCCCCCAACCCCAGAGGCTCAGGCAGGCAGGAAGACAGACACACAGACAACGAATCACAAAATAGAGCTCCGGGGCACTCTGAGAGCCCACGGCGGGGACCGAGGTCCTGTCCTCTCAGGGTTTAAAATCCCAGTTTACACATTTGACTCTGCATTTCAGGCGATGTTCCTTTGCTCGGGGTGCTTTGTTCACTTTTCTTGTTTTCAGTTACAGAGACACACAATAGCATGAATTATTTCGCTCAGAGAAGGAAGAGAAAGTATTTTCACAATTTTAAGCACACTGTGCTGTGGGTACCAACACCCACGGCGGAGGGACAGCGGCGTCGCTTGTGAGCAGTTTTGTCTCCTGTAAGGTTCCTGAGGGCCAGGGCTTGCTTGCTTTTCTTTGCCTTTGCATGACTGGGGTTGGAAGGAAAACATGAGGGAGGAAGGGGGAAGGAGGGAGACAGGGACAGAGAGGGACAGAATGGGCCCAGAGACCAATGAATAGAGTCACTCTTGTCTCTTCAGGTCACTGGTCAGTCCAGACATGCATCCACCACTTTACGATCACCCTCCCTCCCCTTTCCTCCCTGCACTCATCTGGAATCACCAGGGTCTCTTAGCCGAGGGGTCCTCATTCACGTTTCCCCAACACCCTGGTGTTAGATGTGGCGAGATTCCCGCCCCTCTCCCTCTTCTGACAAGTGCCACCCTTGTCCGAGCCGCCCCCCACGGCCCCCTCTCTGTCCTCGGGCCCCACCTCTTCTCTGTCCCCAAGGCAAATGGAAAGCCAGGTGTGTGTACGAATTCCAGCAAGGCAAGGAAAACAGAAAGCAAGCAACTGAGATGTTGAGATTAAAAATAGGATAAACAGGAACTGAAAAGTCTGGGTTTCTATTTCTTTTCTGGTTCACTTTGTTTTCACGTTTCCCCCAGTGAACTGTTGTACTTAGAGTTTCTCCCAATTAAGCAGTCATTTGTAGTCTGGGATAAGAAAATGAGATTTCTCGAACTCTCTCGTGTAGAATTCCCCACCTCTCATCCCCAGAACGTGTTAATTGCCAGCACATATGAGAACAATCGTCTAGAGGGGGAGGAAAAAAAAAATCGATTACAGGCTTTGCCCAGAAATGCTAACACGGTTCCCTTCGTGGCCCTCAATGGCCTCAAACTGAAAATGTCACACATGTAAGAATATCCACGCCACATAAGCAGCCAGGGAGCCTCACACTTGGAGTCGGCCTCACTGGGGGTCAGCCCTGAGGGTTGCTGGCACTACTGCCCTGGGTCCAGTTTAAACATCCGGGCACCCCCATCCTCCATACGGCTGGCCTGGAATCTTCTTTAGGCCAACAAAAGGGAAAAGGTTTGCAGGCCTCCTGTGTGTGTGTGTGTGGGGGGGGAGATCCATGAGTTGGCTATCCAGAGCTTCATTTATCATGGTTTTGCTTCCTAAGACTTTAACTACAGGCACGTAAAGCTCTTTATAAATCAAAAGGCCCCAGAGCCCCGGCTAGCCTGGAAGGGGAGAGACAGTGGGAGCCGCCTGTGTTGTCTGAGCGAACCGCCCACTCGGCCAGCTGCGGACTATCTAAAGCAAATAGCCCCACGGTGGCCACTTGCCCAGAAACAGCAGCAGCGAGCGCCTGCCGCCCTGGGCAGGAAGGAAAGACAGCCGGGCTCAGCGCAGAAAGCTGTCGGTGCGAGGGTGGGGGCCGTGGGGAGCGCGCTCTTGGCCCCATTGCCCTGAATCACAGCGGAGTCTGGAAAATGCTACCAAATATGGGCCATCCCACTGCTCCCCGTGTTGCGTACAGTCTTAGGGGGCAGTGACTCCTCTCGACTTCCTGTGCTCCAAAACGCTTGTACGTCATCGGCCTTATTAAAAGCCAGGATTCACCATGTGCAAGTGGGTCGCACGTGGACCAAACGAAGAGCAGGAGACTGTTGGCGTCTCCAGGAGGCAGTGAATGCCAGAACCAAATGGACATTAAAATGCTGGACCTTTTTTTTTTTTCTTTATCTCCTCCTTTATTTTCCCCTACAGGAGGCAGTGAAGCATAGGAAAGAAAAATGAGTAAACTAGAACCTGAACCTCAGCGTTACCGGCAGGGAGTTTGGACTGCGTCTGGGCAGAAGGGTTTGGTCACAACAGGAATCGTGACAACTGTCCTGTTACTTTCACTTTTCCCAGCTGTTTTTCTGGGCGCCACTCTACAGTATGTGTCCACGGCTGGGAAAAGCCCCTCCAGAGTAGCTCTTTTCTTGCTTTTATTAAATATTTGTACATATTTCTTCTCGATGCTTCAGTGCTTGCAAGAAAATATTCTGAACGTGTTTGAAATAAAATAGGACCTAAGTAAAGTAAAGGCCTCACATCTCACAGGTTGCCGGATAAAATCTAGCTCACTCAGTTCAATTTAAATTTCAGATCAACAACGAATAATTTTTTTTAAGGTTCAGGTGAACTAGGAATAAGGAAATGTTGCACGGGTCCGATGTCCATTACAATGACATCCGTGTTTATCTGAAATTCAAGCTTAACTGTGTGTCCTGTATTTTCATTTGTTAAATTTTGCAACCCAGAGCCAACTGGCGGTGTTAGACTGAAAAGCACACGCGGGTATCCTCAGCACATTTCCCCTTTAAGTTTTTCACGTGTTTCTTTTGAGCCCGCACACAGCCACTTATTGATAGTAACACATTCTCTGGATCTACAAATTCTGCTGTGATTTAGTTTATTCCTTCTTGGTTCCAGGGTAGCAAGTACGTGCTGGAACAACTCTTTCATTTCTATGCTGCTGTTTATACCAGGTATCCAGAAGCGGTTGAGTCAACTAATCTAATATTGCCAATTTGTTATCAGGTCATAGGAGACCATCGCTGGTAAGCCACAGCGAGAATCTGGAGAACATTCCAACCACAGTTTCTAACAAGCATAAGCCCTTTATACATGATTGGGGGGGAAAAAAAAGAATTTTAGCAGGAGTGGAACGGGCTCTCTAGTACTTAATGATTAGAAAGTCTTGGGTATGGAGAAAGGTGGCCGCACTTCTCCGTGTGAAGCTGAGAGCCAAGGCCAGGAAGGGCTGCTACATGCAGGATAGTTTCAATAGAAGATTTTCCCCCAGTCGGTTCCAAATACCCAATTTTCTGGAGTGTAAGGGACTGAAGAGGATGTTGGTAGTCTAGGACTTACGACCTTTCTTTCAAAACTCAAGTGCCAAAGTCAGCAGGTCCTGCTCTGCGTTGGAAAACATTCCCAGGTTCGGCACACAAGATCTAAAATTAAACTTAATTATCACCACTTCACGATGCTCTATTAGAGGAAAGTCTGTGAGTCAACATGAGGCGTCCCACTAAACCTCTGATCATCACCTGCAGTGGCCCAGCCAAGAACTGCTTGTGACGTTATCACCCACATGTGGTCGAGGACACTGTATATATGATCAGAGAGTCTCCCTCTAGACGTATATTTCTTTAAACATCACAAGCAACAGAATGGTGTTCTCGACTTTACTATTGGATGCACCTTTTTGCATTTAAAAAATGTCCTTTCCACCCTAGAAGAGATCCTGCTGCTTGTCCACTAAAAACACCTCCTGGGAAACTCTGAGAAATGCTTTATTTAGAAGCAAATCGGCCTGTGAGTCATGCAACTTTTTGCTTGTGTTTTTCTTCTTCAGTTCTCCTGCTACCATAAACATTTATAGGAAGACAGGATATTTTACTGCATTTCAAAAGTCCATCTGCCACAGCTGCTTGTCCCCCACCTGAAGTCATCAGCTTTCACGAAAAGAAAATATCTGGTTTTCTTTCAAATGCTGATAGAGCCAAAAAAAAAGATGAACTTTGAGCAGAATTCCCTCTTCTCTTTGCTCAGCGTTTCTCACGCTTCCCCGCGAACCATTAGAACTTGCTGAACGTTGGAATTAGCCTTGCAGTCAGAGGTAGTTTCGTAAGGTTAACAGTATTCTAAGGCAAAGAAATCACCAAACACGTTGTCCCTTTTATGAGGCGGTGAAAATATTATTATTCCTCTTCTCCTGGCGGGGAGGGGGACCGGAAGGGGAGAGGGAGTGGTAGGCGGTGTGAGAAGCCCACGTGGGCTTCCTGACCACATTTTCTTTCCAAGCTTCTCACGTGTTTCATTCAAGCTCAAAAGCAACCACTTAACTGACAGTGACGCATTCCCCAGACCTAAGAACTCTGGTAAGATTTAGTTTATTCCTTCTTGGTTCAGGGGTGTAGGTTTATGGATTTCTGGACATTTGATTAAAAGGCAAATTTCATTTGCAATCCAGACTATTTCTCCCTTGTGCCAACATCAATCCTCTTTCAATTACAATTTCCCAAGACTTCCTGGCTTTAAAAACAACGACGAGAGAATTCTTTATTTTTGTTTTCCCTCCAACACACGGTTACCCACTTTCTTTTTGGATATTTGTCCTTTCCTGGTGTGATATCCCCTTGTCTCTAGGGCATTAACGGTGCTGTCAATGCCCCTGGATGTTGCTTTGTCACTGACAGATCTAGGTTTAAGAGGTTGCGTTCTCTACCGTGTCAATGCCAAATAGATGTTAAGGATGATATCTCATTTCAGAAAAAAGACACATGTGGTGATGGAGACGGGGGCTCCAGAGGCAGGCCACCTAGGTTCCAATCTTAATTCCTAGCTCTGTGAGCTTTGGAAAGTAACCTACCTGCTGGGAACCTCGTTCCCGTCTGTAAAATGGGGGTAAGAGTGGTACCTACCGCACTGGGTTGCTGTGAGTACTAAAGAAGTTGGTGTTGGTATTTAGTGTACTTGTCAAATGGTAAGTACTAGGAAAGGTTAGTCCTAGGTGGAGACACTCAAGGGGATAGACATAGAAACTCTGTGTGTGATGAATGATAAAGGAACAAATGGATATTAAAATGTATTTGTTCAATAACGATTTACAGAGCACTTCTGCTGTGCCGGGTACTGTGGTAGGTGCGAGGAGACAGAAAGCCAAAGACACAAGGTGTGTCCTAAGGTAGCTTTGCATTGGGAGGAAGCTGTGGGACCAGGGACAGAACAGGGCCATTGGGACAGAACGCTCTGAGTTTGCATCTAGCTCCATCAGTGGGAAGGGATTGGCCAAGTGAGTTTTCTCACTTGGAAAATGGGGAGAATATCACTTCATCTGGTTGTTGTGAAAAGTAACGTAGAATTCAATGCACTCACATCGTAGGACTCAATAAATAAGGTATGCATCATTGTGTATGTGATGTTTACGTCTGTCTCTATGTATTTAGAGGGAAAAAGAAGAATCATAGTACAAGGTGACGCTCCGTCTCGTAGGATTGTACCCGGTGAGGTTGAAGGCTGGAGGTTGAGTCCTAAGCCTGCCTGGCGGGTCCCAGGAGGGGGATAGGGTGGGCTAGGCTCAGAACCCAGTGAGCCCTGCAGGAGAGCAGATGTCCTAGGCAAAGTCTACAGTATATGCAAAAGCTCAGAAGCCAGAAGGATGGTGGATTGGGGAACAGCCAAGGGTGGGTGCACGGAGGGTGTAGGAAGTGGCCCTGCTCACAGAGAGAGCAAGTGGCTCACACCTTTGCCAAGATATCACCATCTCATGAGGCTTTCCTTGGTCACCCTATTTTAACGGTCACCCTATTTAAACATTCCCCTCCACCGGCATCCCCTAGGACCCTGCCCTGCTCTGCTTTTGTCCAAATCGACTTCTACAACTTTCCACCAAGTCACTTTCTAAATATAAATGTACACGTGCCTTTGTGTGTGTGTGTGGCCCACATACAAGACTTGGGTTATTATCCGTCCGCCGCAGAAGGGAGGCTCCACGTGAACATGGACTTTGTTCACTGCTGTATTCCCAGTGCCAAGACCGGCACATCCAGTGCAGAGTAGGAGCTCAATACATACAGGTTGAACCGAAGGCCTGTGTAACTTCCTCTGACAGGCGAAAAAGGTGGGCTAATTCTTTGGCCAGATGAATACTGAAGAATTCTAAGCAAGGAAAGATGCGGTCACATTTCCCGGTTAGAAAGACTGTTCTGGAAGCATGTGGAGGATGGACGGTGGGGAGTCCTTTCTAGTCTGAGCCGGCGGGACAGGAGCCAGACCCATGGAGGGGAGAGAAGAGGGAAAGCAGCTGAGAGGCTTGGAAGGCACAGCAGGCAGAACCAGTGACAGGCCGGACGGGGCAAAGGGAGAGCAGACAGTTAGTATTCCCTCATGTGTCTGGCTTGAGAAAACAAGTGTTATTCACTGAAAAGGAACAAGAATATGAGTCAAGAAGTAAGGGGGAAAAATATAATGTTCTTACTCCAAGAAGGATCAAGGACATTGTAGCTACTTAGTGGTTGGTGACTGACTGATTGACAACAGAAGGGACAAATGGGCTGGTTGGATCCTATTAATTATTAAACCCATAGTTTTTTGAATTCCACATGGCCTAAGAAAGGTGATAAGACTTGAGAAAATGGAAAATGTCTTTTTTAACCGGAATGGGAAGAATAATCCACCAAAAAAAAAAAATCTGTGAAGACCAAATAACTTCTTGACGGTGAGTATTTCGTGTTACGCCAGTATTATTTGCTTTAAGAGTATGCTTTCTGCTCAGTTACGAGCACTGCATTTTGTCTGTATTGATTGGCATCCACAAGATGGTTGAAGAACCAGTAAAACACAGAAATAAAATGCAAGATTCTTCTCAAAATGCCTTTGGAGGCCGGCATAGCATTCAGGAGTTGCTAAATCTGCACGAGGACCCACCTTACTTACATTTACGGAACACACATTTATGGTACTAAGTTATTGGCCAAGGTTTTGAGCTACTTACACTTCCAAAGAGGGATAGAGTCCCAGGAGGTCATGCATGTGGTGTGGCTCCGAGAAGTCCTGCAGTGGCCTTCAAAACACTCGGACCCAGTGGTTTTAGGCAATGGCAAGCCCAGCATTGACCCTGTCTTTAGGCTGGCCTGGCAGGCACCAATGGGACGGTCCAGGGTGTGTCATTGCCTACCAGGGGCTAGGCAATCTTAGAGATCAGCTGGTGTCTAGAGCAAGGGGGACCCTCTCCACTGGCAAGGGCAGTATGAACATTTCAGCCGTTACTTACCTCATCCGTTCGATGGGGATGTCAACACCCATTCTGCACTGTGTTGGGGGAATTAAATGGATAAAAGCCACTGAGTGTCCAGCACAATGCTTGAATAGGAAGGTGTGTAATCAGTGGCTGTTAGTTGTGCAGTCCTGTTGGCGCCCAGCCCTATCTCGGCCTTGGTGGTCCCGGAAGATGACCAAGTGCTCAGGGAGATACGTAGATACAGGTCCTAAAGTGGAAAAAAGTGGCAAAAATGAATCAATGCAATGCTGAGCGTGAAGAAAATTTGAGTTTCATGAAATGATTTGGTCATTTTTTCCAAACTGACATCTTTAGCTGAAATGGTTAAATAATGTTAAGCTAATTTGGCATTTGTATGACTTAGTATGGACTATAATTGTTAATATTTTTAGAACAGTGTTTTGTGAGAAGTGTCTACCCCCCCCAAAGTTGTATTTTTGTGTGCTTTACTGCGTTCTTCCTCTGTTTTTGACTTAAATGGGAAAAAAAATTGTCCCCTAAAAAAATACATCTCCGATTTTGCATCGGGAATCAATGAAAAATCTGGTTATACTTTTCAGAAATTCACTTTGTGGCAAAATTTGAGAAGCTCCAAATTTAGTGGGAAGTTTCACAAAATAAAATATATCAACATCTAGTGTTACTTCGATTTTTCTCTCAAGTCAACTCTGCCAAGATTCAATATTTTGAAACAACTCATACATATTCATCCCCATTTATCGTCTTAAAAGGCCTTATGTTTAGCTTACTAATTTACCACTTCCAAGGCCTATCTTCCCTCCCCTCATTTTCTCAAAGTCGTTTTCTTCTATGTCACTTCTCTTTTCCTTTATATTGTAATTTGCCTTTTATAATAATTCAATTCAAAATCAGGCCTCGAACACTGGCTATGTACTATGTATTGTCATATCAAATAAATCTAGAATCTGCTGCGGTCGGAACAACATTTTATTCCTCTCTTTCCCTCTTTCCTCCAATTCCCAAAAGAATTCAGAAGAATCATGCTTGCCAGAAGTTTTTGATTGGAGATCAAGCTGTTGGAAAACACTCTTCTCCTCTTATTTCATTCCATTTGAATCTATGACTATTGAAGTTTGCCACGTTCTTTTACTGACTCAACAAATGTCCCTTGGGGTAATTCCATCCTCTAACCATTAGTTCACTTTCTTTGCTTATTCATTTCCAGTTGCTTCATGGACTGAGCCAGGGTATCAGTGATTAATGACGCAGGGCTATTTCAGGAATCCCCAGCATTTTCCATATGCTGACTCACCTAATAGTTTTCTACGTTCACCTGTTGGAAGCATGGCTGTGGTATAGCACATGTGGCTTTGGGTGGCCAGAAAGCTCCTGAAACTTATATGGAATTGCAAAACTGTGATCTGAACAAAGTCCATTTGCTTGTTTTTTCCTTTGGCATTTTTCTTTTCTTGAGAACAAGAAAGGGATTTGTTGTAGTCATCTTGGAATCACCAGTGACTTCCATAACACCTGGGCCACAGTCAAACATTCGTGTTCAATAACTATTTACTAAATGATGAAATAATAATGTAAGGAAAGTTTAAGAACTTGAGAAATGTTAAAAATTGTTCATTTGGGTTTTGTGAATTGTTGTTATTATAAATATGGAAAAATCATTTTATTTTTTATAATAATTTTTTATTACGTTATNAATTTTATTTTATTATATTGTGTTAATCACCATACAGTACATCCCCAGATTCCGATGTAAAGTTTGATGCTTCATTAGTTGCGTATAACACCCAGTGCACCATGCAATACGTGCCCTCCTTAATACCCATCACCGGCCTATCCCAATCCCCCACCCCCCTCCCCTCTGAAGCCCTCAGTTTGTTTCCCAGAGTCCATAGTCTCTCATGGTTTGAAAAATCATTTTAAAAAAAAAGTCTAAGGTCAATATCCCGGGAGGTATTTGTTTAAGTGCCTAAATGCTTAGATTTACCTATAAGGAACTGGTATGACCAGAAAGTGATAAAAATAGCAAAAAGATTTAAAGTAATTGAATGAAAACCTGCCTGGGTTTTCATCACCATGCAGCCTTTTGGGTGATCATTTTCTTAACCCCGTCTTTCCTGTACTCATCCTTTATATCTTCCTGCTTATAGCATTCAACCCAACTCTCTGGTTCATTCTAACCTCTTTCTTCAAATACATGACATAAATCCCATGAAATAAGTATGCATGTTGTATCAGGGTCCCCAAAACCATATCCAGATGTGATGATTCACCAGAAAGACTCACAGGACTCAGCATGTAGTCATACTCATGGCTACAGTTTATTATAGTGAAAGGATACCAAGAGAAATCAACAAAAGGAAAAGGCACATGAAGTGAAGTCCAGAAGAAACCAAGCATGAGCTTCTAAGGGTCCTCTTCCAGTGGAGTCCCACAGCACATGCATAATTCCTCCAGCACCAAATTGTGACAACACAAGTGAACTGTTGTCTACCAAGGAAGCTCATTAAAGACTTGGCACCCAGGGTTTCATTTGGATTGGTCATGTAGGCACTCTCTCCCCAGCACACACCAATATTTCACACTCACAAAAGGAAAGGATGTGTTCAGCATAAATCCCATTTTGTGTCCCAACAGTTTAGGCGCAATAAACCACCAACCCTCTCCGTTGCAGAATGGTGACAACGCTACCGAAATCCAAGTTTCCAGATGTCAGCCAAGGGCCAACCTTGCAAGAGGGCCTTTATAAGGACAACAGTCTCATGTCTGCTTGTATTTCCTCTTTTCTGGCCACATTTGTACACCAAGCTCATCTTCTTTCCCTATTTTGGAACATTCCACCCTCCCAACACCAGCTCTCTGCATGGCAGATTTTATTACTCAAACCTTAACCAAAATGACGCCTCCTGAGAGAATACCTCCCTGGCCGTCCTAATGGAAGTAGCCTCCCACCCAGTCACCTCGCCATACTTTTTCAATCTTCTCTGAATTAAAGCTTGCAAGCTCCATGTTGCCAGGGATCTTTTATGTTTTTTTCACTACTCTATGCCCAGGACCCAGAAGATTGGCTTGCCTGGCCCTTAAGCAGGAGCTGAGCAAATGTTTATACAATTACGTGACAATAGCACTCTCTGAAATGTTCTTATTCATTAATGTATTGACTTTGATATTATCAGAATACTTTGCACCTTCTGGAATATAAGTTCCATTCGATCAGACTTCTCCTGTCTCTAGCAGCTAGAACAACACTGGGCACATAGCAAGTTCTCCATAAATATTTCCTGAGTTAAAATGAGTGCACACACACATGCACACACACACACACATTCAGATTGTGCTTTTTCCAAAACATAATTACTATTCTACACATTTGGGTCTGCTTAACTCTGAAAGAGATTGGACCATATTTCTTTCCTGAATTATTTCCTTCAATAAGTATTGATGGAATAGAGAATTTTCATTAGTCCATGTACCCTGGTACTCACGGGAAGTTCATGGATGACTTAACTAGTCCAGTCCTGGATTTAAGGTGTTCACAGTGAGTAGGGTTAGGCAAACTCACAAACAAGTCATTACAAATGTAATAACATATAAAGCATATAGGGTGTGTGTGTGCGTGTGTGTGTGTGTACATATATATCACATGTATAGTACATACTATAAGGCAAATGAAATAATAAATGTGAGCTTAAGGTTTTATTCACACAGGAGAGGAGGGCTTGGCTTACCCTAGGGTGTTATAAGAGGCATCCAGGAGGAGGTAATTCCTGAGCTGAAAGACTCTTCAAGGAGAATGTAGGTAAAGAGGGGTTGTTGAGAAGCAGGGCACAGTCAGAAACCTCATAGTGATGGAGCACATGAGTCAGGAAAAATGAGAGAATTTCCTAGGGAGGTCAGCAAAAGTCTTGCTGGGGAACTCGAACTTGACTTCATAGGTGATGGTATCCCCTAAAGGGATCAATCACAGAACATGCCATGTTTGGGTTTGATTCAGGACTAGGCTAGTCTGATGACTCCAGGGAATGGCTTTCAGAGGAATAATGTTCGTGGCAGAAAGAGCGGTTTAGAGGCTCTTGCACTGATCTGGATAGATTGAGTAGTAATGCATGGGGGCAGGGGGGAAAGAGATGAGAAAGGACCAGCAATTAAACAAAAGGAACTTGGAGTCTTACCGACTGAGGGTGAGAAAATGATTTCTGTAAGCTTTATTTCTCTACGTTATATGAGCCAATGGATGGGAATGCATACAAATAAAGAAGAATTAAAGGAAAGATCATGAGTTCAGTCTTGGGCAAATAAAGTTGGAAGGACCTATGGATTATGTGGTATATAATAAACAACGGGATGTAGAAATCTGAAGTCACTGCAACGGACAGCAGTGCTAAAGCTGTGACAGAGGAATCAGTGTCCTACCTCGGTCACTGGAGAGCATGAAAGCAGACAAGATCACCCAGGAACAACTTCTGGGCAACAATATTTCATTAGTAAGTGGAAGAAAATGTGCCTAAGAAGGAGATAGAAAGGGTGAAAAGAGAACCAAAAGAATGAAAAATCACAGAAGGAAAAGTATTAAAAGGGTGAACTTGCAGGACCTCTTCATAACTTCCACGGAAAAGTCCACGCTCCCCAGCTGAGCACATAAAGCCTCCCATTGGCTTTGGGTGCACCTCTCCAGTCTCTTCTTCCACTACTCCTTGAAGAGCAAAGTTGAGAGCTTCAAAAAGCCTAGAAATTAAAGACTGAAACTTTTATTAGAATTTTCAGTATATTTTCAGTAAAAAGAAAATCAGTTACTCACGGAGAGAACTATCACAGTCGAGTATGATGATAGAAGCCAGATTGCAAAAGACCAAAAAGGAATGAGAAAGGAAGAAAGTACATGTAGGAAATATATGTTGCTGTCGTGAAGAGGTGTGGACAAGATGGGAATACACAGAATAAGATGGTGGCTAGAAGAAAGCCCAATCCAGGAAGAAATGTTTAAATTGGAAAAATCTTGAACCTATTAAGAGTCTGAAGTTGTGGTAGGAATAACTCAGTTCTCCTCCTGTGTGTCTTCTTTATTCTCACGCTATTTCAACACTCACAACACTACTAACACCAGATGTGTGGGGTTTTTCCCACTCTGAGCAGTTCTCTGTGTTGCCAGTTTGGAGTCCTACAATTTAATTCAACTCTGACTCTATCTACCTGGACCTTGTATCAGATCTCAGAGTTCGAGAGCTCCATCCCATGAGAATGTCCCCCACTTCCATTGCCAATCACAAGTAACAGGTTCCCAAGTTATCCACTTTTGTCTGATTTGGATACAAATCAGAGGCTCCCATGAACTCTTCTCCCTTGGATTTGATTATGTGCTAGAACGGCTCACAGAGCTCAGGGAAACACTTATTTACTTACCATTTTGTTAAAGGATATGGTAAAGAATATAGATAAATAGTCAGATGGAAAGATTCATAGGCTGAGATCTGGGAGGGCCCCACATACAGAAGCTTCTGTCCCTGTGGAGTTGATGTACATTGCCCTCCTAGTACATGGATGTGTTCACCAACTGGAAACTCTCCAAACCCCAGACTTTGGGGATTTTTATGGAGACTTCATCACGTAGGCATGATCAAGCACTAACTCTATTTTCAGCCTCTCTCCCCTCTCTGGAGAATGGGGGGTGGGACGAAAAATTCCAAGCTTCTAATCTTAGCTTGCTTTTTCTAGTGACCAACCCCCATCCAGGAACCCATCAAGACTGCCTTGCTAGAGCAAAAGACACTGCTATCACCCAGGAAATTCCAAGAGATTTAGGAACTCTGTGTCAGGAGCTGGGGTCAAAGACCAAATATTAGAGCAAAAGATGTTCCTAGTGCTTTTATCACCCAGGAAATTACAAGGGTTTTAGGAGTTCTGTGCCAGGAACTGGGGACAGACGTATTATCTTTTATCATCTTGTTATCTCACAGAAGTACATGATTCAACTGGGAAGAGGTTGAAGATATGGTAGAACAAGGATGATGAATGAAAAGAACTTGAAAGGGGAAGAAAAAAAATGCCATCAAAGACATCACTTGTGGATTCCAATAGAAGGGAGATGTCTTGTGGTCTAAAATGGAAATCATATCTCTTGGGGTTGGTACACATGATATCCAACATGGAATAAACTGCCTACTTGCCTTGATTTTTTAAATTAAAGTAGCAAGTTTGTCTACCATTGCTAAAAAGTTTGTACAAGATGGGGTTCTTAAGAAGAGTGATGGAGGTTAATGGACATTGAAGAATATTTGAAAATTAGTCACCCAACAGTAAGTAAGAGTCTGACAGGTGAGGGGTGGTACAGTCAGTTAAGCATCTGAGTCTTGGTTTCCACTTAAGTTGTGATCTCAGGGTTGCGAGATCGAGCCCAGAGTTGAGCTCCGAGCTCAGCACAGAGTCTGCTTAGGACTCTCTCTCCCTCTCCTTCTGCCCACCCCCCACTCCATGCTCTCTCTCTCTAAAATAAATAAATAAATCTTAAAAAAAAAAAAAGAGTCTGATAGGCGATGTTGAGTATCTGGTTGAAACATGAAATTAATTTTCTCCAACAGTCTTCAACCGCCTTGGTACAGGAGCCAAGAAGGTTACTTGAACCATTGATGCAGTATTATATAGTCTTGTGGAGTGGATGTTTTGGAAGAATAGAGAGTAGGCGAGCTAAGGTCCCAGTGATATTTATGATAGGGTCCAAGGGAAGAAAAAACATCAGAAGAGGCTTAATCCTGAAAGAACAGGAGATATTAAAACACAGGGTAAGTTTAAAGACCAGATAGTGTAGGAGTAGTGACAAAGCCGAATGAATTGATGTTTCTGATCAAAGAGTAGAATATTTGTGTTTAAAAACTTAAGGATGAAGAAATCCCCAGATTTAACCTGGAGACAGTGCCTGAAGGGGACAAGAGATAAAGGCAGTTGGAGATGTGGAAGTTAAGAAGCAGAGAGGAAGGAAGTCAGAGGGGTCATCCATTTGAAGTGCAAGGTCACTGAAGATGATGGTGGGTCAGGGGAACTTGGGTAAAGAGGCAAACCTTTTATTCAATGGATGTGCAGAAGTGGCTTAGAAGATAGCAGGCAACTAAGATAAAAAGTGGAAAACGATAATGTGAGGGGAAATTAGCCTCAGTGGAGCAATGACATTTAGAGGGAATTGGGGTGATGATTTGGAAGCCTCAATGGGAAGTAAGGAGAGCACTTAAACCCACCCCTCACACATTCTCTCTGGGGACTGCAGAGAAGAGGTATAATGTGCAAGGAGAAAACAAGCCACCGAACCAAACTGAAGTCATATTTCACCCTTAAAGTCTTCGTCACCGTCTTCATTATCATATGAAATTAACCACCTACAGATATCTTACCCTCTCTTTAGCAGATTTAGTAATGGCGTCAGAAACTTTCAACAATGATCAGTGCATATTTGTACGTAAGCCAACACAACGTAGACAAGCTCATGTTTATGAAATCCATTCATTTCTAAAGGATGAAATATAGGAGGCTTTTACCTGACAATTAATTTCAAATAAATATTCAAGACTGGTTTTCAGTGGAAACATGTATATCATAGTTTTGCCTAAGGTTGTGCCCACTTGTCATGGTTTTAGGACAAGCAGTTTGATACGTAGGTAACTTCATTCTGGAAAAAAAGTCAGACACTATAAATAGCATAAAGTCTGTTGTCAACAATGGGACACTAATAAATATTAAAATCTGGTTGTCACATAAGATTAATGAGTGATTATTTAGGATTAAACACATGTGAAAACAATTTGGCCACAAAGTAGCCCATTAAAATCGTGATGATATGACACAAGATATAATCCAGAAGCCGTTAAAACATGGTAATATTTAATCTGTCCATTATTTTAAAAATTACTATTCGATATTCATAATTCAAAATTCTCATGTTTTATGCAGAAACCAGCAATTCGACAGATCCTATGTAAGAGAGCTAAGCAGTTTCATATGCTCTCCAGGTGTCTTTCCAAAATTACTCCCCGAAACATTTTTTAAATATATTATTCTAGAAAAGCAATGATTAGCGTGAGAAATGTAGTAACTGACAGGCATGTTCCTCCTGCTAGCATCGTTATTTCTATTGAACATATGGAGCTATGCCGGAGCTATTTCAACTCCTCCAGAAGCACAGGGTCATAGAGTTGTAAGAGACAATAAAAGTAATCATAGTAGCTAGAATCCCTTGCTTTTATTATGTCCCTGGCATGTTAAATAGCCTTATTTGGATTATTTTATTTAATCACCCCCCTCTCCCATCAAAAAAAGACCCAGAAGACAAATACTATTCTTTACATTTTCAAAATGAAGAAACTAGGGGTGCCTGGGTGGCTCAGTCGGTTGAGTGTCTGACTCTTGATTTCGGCTCAAGTCATGACCTCAGTGTCATGGGATCGAGCCCATGTCCAGCTCCGCACTCAGCAAGGACTCGGCTTTAGCTTCTTTCCCTCTCCTCTTCCCCCTGCTCTCTCTCTCTTTCTCTTTTTCTCAAATAAATAATAAATCTTTAAAACAATGAAGAAACTAAAAAGCGCAACCCATCTCACAGAGCTATTGCAGGTCAGGCTGGGATTTGGACCGGAGTCTGCTTTTACTCGGTGCCTGTCCATTTACATGATCTCAGAAGTCTAACTGCCGTGGACAGACTGTCAAGCAAGGAAAGCTGACAGATCTGCTGACCCTCCCTGTCCTTCGAGTACATTAACTCAAGCTGTACACCAACCTTCCTTAAAAGGCAAAGAGCACGAGGAAATTTTTAATACACTAATGGATTACTTTTTTTTTTTTGGCATTTCCTTAATGATTTGTCCATGTTTCCAAACATGAGACAATGTAAAAAGTAGAAGGAAACTTACAGTTCTGGAGCCCAGCCTCCCACTCGGGGGAGAAATCCCTTTCCTCTTCTTGGCCCTTCTTAAACTTTGAAAGCCTGACTTTGGAGTAAATATTACCGACTATTAAACTAGAGTGTGCCGGTTCCTTTCTTCTGTATCCCACCCAGTATTCTCATCACAATACTGATCCTTGACTTTGCCCCTCTCTTTGAGCCTCCCAGACCTCGTAGCCAGATCCTGACACTCTTAGTTCCTAAGAGCTGGTGTGTTCAGTGAGCATTAAGACCATTGCTATGGGTCTGTGAGCACAAGGGGAATGTGAAAGGAATCAACTTTTTATTCAATCCTTCTGTTTCAGTAAAGATAGCTTCAGGTACATGCTAAATTTGCATTATGAGACGTTCAAGGGTAGGAGTGACCAGTTTCATTTTGGTGACGCATTGATATCATCAAAGACCGAGGCTTGGCTCTTTCTGCGTACCATCCTCAGGTCACAAAATGGATGCAGCTGTTCCAGAGATCACGTACAGACACAGCAACATCTGGCCGGGAAAGAGGAGCACGTCCTCCTGGGCATTGTTTTGCAATTAGGGAGTAAAACCTTCTTAACAAGTCCCCCATATGATTTTCCCTCCAGTCCCAGTCTACAGTCAATGCTCATGACCTAGCTATAAGGGGGACTGATGAATCCAATACCTGATATTTTCAAACACTCTAGCAGCAGTCAGCTTTGGGAGCACAGAGGAGGGTAGAGGGAAGAAAGAGCTGAGCATAGACAACCAGCGTACACCGCTTTTCTACTAGCTAGGTCATGCTTACATAGCCTCGCTAACCACAGCAAGAACTTTATAAGTACTCACACTACATGAACTACAGTTTCTAATGCAAATAGAGCAAACATTGGGCTCTAGTTTAAATGGATTAGACCAGGACAAACATATGTATCTATCTGTCTCTAAATGGGAAGTCTCAAAGAATTTTAACTAACAGATTGATTAAACTAAAAAGTGCCCATAGTCAGAGCAAAGCCAAAGGCTTTTTTAATTTGGCTAAACCAACTGGCATTGAGCAATTTGCCTTAACTACCAGTAAGATTTATTTTTATCACCGTCTCTCTGCTGGTATTGTGTTCAGATTCCATGAGTTACAACCTTACTTACCTCTCTATCAGCCAGCCACACTATGGGTCTGGTAGAAGTTTACTCTGACATAGAGGAATCTGTCAGCAATGTTTTTAGGCTCCCCCAAATCAGATGAAATAAAAGAGTCCTTGGTGATGCTGAAAACCCAGCAGAGAACATCTTCAAGTGAACCAGAACTTCATTTGACCTTGACCAGGTTGAGATAAGCAGCCGCAGCCAGGAGACAATGACTCATTTCTGAATAAGCAAGGATAATTTTCACACCTGTCTTTGAAAAACGTTGCCCCAGGAGTCTAGAGTTCCAGCAAGAAATCTGTCTAATTCTGAAAGCCCTTCAAAGGACAGGGTCACACTTGCCGGCTGAGGGGTGTTAGTTCTACTGAAAAAAGGGGAGTTACGGCATTGTGCCAAAACTCCACAGCTACCAGTGCTGGCAAAGATGTTCATCTGAACCCCCAAACCTCCTCCTGGCAGCAGATGAGGCTATCATGAAACAGATCTTTAAAAATGAAATGTGACCTGACATAAAAATTGAAACACTGAGTGAGTCTATTTATCCATTCATCCGTCCATCTGACCTTCCTATATATCTGTACATACCTATACACATAAGCATCACAAAAGCTACTTAGAAAGGGTATTGTGTTTGTAAAATATTTAAAACCCAGAAATTTAGGGCATGCATAAATGTACAGACAAGGTTTTTAAATTACATGTATAATGTCAATTTGTCCTTTAGAGAGTGCAAATAATGATTCCTTTTGAGTTGCTTTGGAGATAAACAGCTTAGCTATCTTTGGTTAGCTGTCAGGTGTCTTTAACCCTCAAGGATGAAAAAGAATTTCGTCATGTGTCTGTGAGCAATTTTCCTGAGGTGACTACCTGTTCTTTTTCCTTCCTTCCTCCCTTCCTTCCTTCCTTCTTTCCTTCCTTCCTTCCTTCCTTCCTTCTATCCCTCCCTCCCTCCTTCCTTCCTTTTCTCTTTCTTTCTTTCTTTCTTTCTTTCTTTCTTTCTTTCTTTCTTTCTTTCTTCTTTTTTTCTTTCTTTATTTCTCCCTTCCTTCCTTTCTTGCCCCTTTCTCTATTAGTAAACATTTAAATATATTCTACCCTATGGAGCTTTCAACTGTGAAATTAACCTAGCCCCAGCCTCATTTGAGTAAGACCAGGTGTTTCATACTTTTCCCTCCTATCCACAGCAAGAATCCCTTAGGAAAAAGGGAGGAAGTGGGACATTTGACATTGGTGCAGTTAAAAAGTGTCAATTGATAATCTGAAAATGACCAGGGGCATTCTATCAAAACCTGGTGAAAATGATCTAATAAGCCCCAACTTTTAAAATGTAATACAAGATTCATCTCCTTTTCTTGCTTAAAACAAAAAAGTGCTCCTCCTTTCTCATATTTAAACAACAGCTATCAAAGATTTAATGATTGCACCATTGGACACAGTTCAAACAATATGGGCAGGAAAGAATGTACAGCCGTCAAGGAACCAGCACAGTCAGAAGTGCCCCAGACAAATCGCTGTACATCATTGGCTGGTTTTAATTAACAGCAGACTCCGAGCTGTTTTTTCTTCCCCCTCTTTCTTTGTTAACTTTAAACAAAGTGATTTGTAGAGTTCTGTCTTATATAGCATCCACTCCAGTGGGAACAGAGGCCGTCCACGGGAAGCACTGAACCAAAGTTCAAAGCAGATTACGGCATCTGAAGGATACCTTACAATTTTTATCTTGGCCCTCGAAGAAGCGCGAGCGAAATTCATTCATTTTCCCTCCTGAAGGGCTGAGTCTCTTGTGAAGGGAGTTTACGTGGTTATTCTTATACTAGATTTCTGTTAACGCTGATCTGATTTTAAGGACATTTGTATCCTGTAGTTAATGAAAAATTACCTTATGTTGCAAGCAGCCACAGTCAAGAGAGATGTTTAGAGCTTTATTTAACGGAGGACTTTTTTAGTGAATTAAGACGTCCTTCAGCAGAGAAAGGCTTCCTTCCATGGGCAAATACTTGCAGTAGCCACTAAGTAATAAAAATGCTACTGAGGGAAGATGTCCGAGAGGCCATGTAGTCTGACCCTCTTATGGAAGAGGTGAGATGGCACGGTGCTCTATGGAAATATCTATAGAATACCTGAATGATATTGATGCCCAGAGACGGAACTTTCCCTAAGGTCACAGGGCCTGGTGCTGGCAACGCCACGGCTGTGCGTCTCTGACCCCCATGGAAGAAGGGAGCTAAACAATGATTAGGAAACATTTAACATACTGACATAAAAGATGATGTTAGGAACTAACAATCTTCTTTCATGCGATCACATTGTGAGTACAGTGCTCAGTGTCATAGTGACCAATCAGGTGACTGGGAAAGAACTGAATCAGAACCCAGTACCTCTCAATTGCCTTGAACACCTTGAACCACTTAATATAATCCACTCTATTCACAAATTGAACAGTGTTCCTCACACAGCTGGTGTTCCCCCCACAGACCTAACCATTTTTCTGGCCCATGGAAAGACAGTGCAACCAAGTGGCCAAGACCATAGGCCCTCTAGCCAGTCTGCCTGGGTCCAAATCTTAGACCTACCACTTACTTGCCGAGTAAACTCAAACGGATTATCTAGCTTTCCATGCCGCCGCTTCCCCATCTGTGAAGTGGGGACAAAACTATTACCTCTCTCCCAAGGCTGCCCTGAGGATTAACTAAATTATGAGTAAAACCTAGAACTGTGCCAGGCACACAGTAAGTTCTATAGAAATGCTGGCCATTGGGGTGCCTGGGTGGCTCAGTCGGTTAAGTGTCTGACTCTTGGTTTCTGTTCAGGCCATAACCTCAGGGTCCTGGGATTAAGCACTGCGTAGGGGTCTGTGCTCAGCAGGGAATATCTTTCTCCCTCTGTCCCTCTTCTATCACTTGTGCTCACTCTCTCTCTCTCAAATAAATAAATACTAAAGCAAACAAAAAAAGAAATGCTGGCTATTATGATATTGACCTTCATCCTTCCTGATTTGATTTCCAACAGTATGACACCAAAAACCCAAGACATCCCCCACGGCCAAGTTATCACTCCATAGATGATGTGGCTCCAATGCCTTCCGTGGGACTTTCTGATGTCTTTTGAGGGGATAAAAAAAGAGAGGCTTGGAATTAGTTTTTCAATTCAATAAAACTCACCAGCATTTTTAAATGAGACTGTCAGGAATAAGAACATGCACATTTATGAAATATCACTGGGTGACATTCTCAGGAGCAGAATGAGGGCCGAGTCAGGCATAACCCCGTTCCAGAGCAGCATGTGGGTTACACCTGACCCCTGTGCACAGGTTACTCAAGAAAACAAGTGCACGGAGTATAGATAGTATACATCCAAACCCATCTTCCAGTTTTAGTAGATTCCCATGCTTGAAAACGGCTGTAAATGAAATATTCTGGTTAATCTCATAATTTGGCAGAGAGATTATGCAGATATCACACCCAGTGTATTGATTTTTGATGAGTTACCAGGGGTTTACAAACAACCACCTCTGGGCCAAATCAGCCTCATGCCTTGTTTTGAGCTAATAATGTTTCTACATTTCAAAGGATTGTGAATATAACAAAATATAACAAAGAATAGGCAACAGAGGCTGTTTGTAGCAAAGAGTCGGCAACATTTACTCTTTGGCCCAGAGATAAAGTGTTGATCGCAGAGTTAAGTTGTAGCAAAATTACACATAACATAAAGGCTCCCAGAGCATGATTTAATTTTTTTTTTTTATGATTCGGAAGTCATTTCTGACTCTTGTAATATCCCAGGCTCAAGATTATTAAGAACATTTGTTATGATTGAACTGTATAATGGTTAAACGTGTGAATTCCGATATCAGATTTCCTTGGATCCCATCGAGGCTCCACCACTTAAGCGTGTGATCTTTTTCAAGTTACTTAATCTCCCTAAGCCTTGGTTTCCTCATCTGTAAAAAATGAGCATTAGGCAGCCGCCTCCTCCGGCTGATGGGAGGATCAAAGGAGATAATGTATGCAAAGCGCTCTGTATGCCCTGGATCTCCGTTAAATGTTAGCTGCTGTTGTTACAACTCTCTGAGCTCCCTGGTTATTTACATGTCGTGTGATTGGAAACTGACAACACGGTCATCCTGGCCAGAATGATCTATCCAGGTTCCCGACTCTACTTGCTGGCACATCCCTTATAATACACCAGAATTAGACGGGCCACATGTGGCTTTCACATCTAACTGGAGCGTGAAGAAGACAATCCCTGCCAGAGTTCCACACTCACACGCACACCCTCCTGTCATGCATCCGCGCACGCGCTCGTGGCGATGTGCTCCTTCTACAGTCCTTACTGCCCTTGGGGGCTTCAAAACCACTGTCTTGCTCCTAAGAAATTAGCTTGATTGTGGTGATTATGTCACAAGATCTACACACATTAAAGCATCAAGTTGTACACTTTAAACATAATACAGTTTTTGTCAGTTACTCCTCAGTAAGGCTGAAAAAAAGAAATAGGACATGCCATGAAAAGGATACTTACAAAGAGGTTTTGAAATGAGGCTGAGATAATAAACGTAATGTGAAAAAAAAAAAGCAAGAAAATAAAACAATAGTCCCAAGAAAGAGAGAGAGCACGTGTGAAAATAATTAGTTTACAGTCACAGAGGTGGGATGGGTCCAAATTGGCATCCACTGCAGTTCTTGGCTAGAACCATGCTTGAAAGCCTGTTCCTTGAATTCACTTGCTGGGATAGATGAGATGTCTGACATATAACATGAGTGAAAAATGAACTTTCATTTTTAGAGGCCTCTCGGATTTGAGAGGTCATGTGTTATTACAACATAACCTCACAAAATCGCATTCATGCAATGACCTAACAGGAAAAATCTGTTTCTGTAAAGTTTTCTGTAAGTCTAGATTCTTCAAATGAAGATCATCATTTGCTCCATTTCTAAATACAAAAAAAGGGGGGGTGCAGGGGAAGAAAAGGGGGAAAAAAGTAAGTAACGAAAAGAAAGAAAACCCTTGAGATTTGTGAGTTGAACGGTAGAAGATGAAAAAGTAAGAAAACGTTTACATAGGAAAACACAAAATCACAAGTTCCTAAATTCTCCTGGAAAGTGTTTCTTTATCCACATTTGAATACTCTTACATGCTCACTTCTATGTTTCTTTAGGGGTCCAAAAAGTCTGAATTTTCCTTTAGGCTTACATGACAAGTATTTCCTTTTAACACTTCAATAAAAAATATATAGAAACTTTCCATAGATCTAAAAGGCTGACAAGCAAGACAAAATTTCCACCAAATATTGGAAGTCGGCCTCCCAGATGGAACAGAGTGGAGCGAGGAAAGCAGTTTTCTTTTACAAGGTTTGGAAGCCCCATAAAATTTCTCCATGTCTCAAAACAGTCTTTGACCAAGGGTAAAAACGGCCCTGCTCTAGAGGAAAAAAAATGTTGCCCATGACTTAGAGGAAGATTGAAATAAACTCCTTGAGCGTCATACATCCTCCAATACAACATCAAAGGGTTTTATATTTGGGGGAAGATAAAGCCACATTCCCTTCTACTTGGTTTATCAAAGACAACGTAAGTATCTTCTAGAATATTTCATACAATGTTAGTTAAGATGTAAAACCTTAGCGGGAAATTGCTTTTAAAAATTCTTTCACCAAAAACCTGTCATTTTAATAATTTCTTTGAATAGCTCAGATTATCGCCTCTGATGGCCGAGAGCCCTAGGGTTGAATAACGAATGTTGGCTTTCTCAAGAGTTTGTTCTCCTGTTTCTTTCTTAGCAAGATTCCCCATGAGCAGTGTTTCTCTTCATGAAGTCCTTAGGAAGATGATACGGGGGGATTTGGTTCTATGTTACATGCTGTTCAGTACCTGCCACAACTTCAATGAAATGTTTTTCTACTTCTTTTTTGTTGTTGTTGTTATTATTATGTTCAGTTAGCCAACATGTAGCGCATCATCAGTTTCACGTGTAGTGTTCAGCCGTTCATTAGTTGCATGTAATTACATTAGCTTGCATGTTACATTAGTTTCATGTAACACCCATTGCTCATCTCAACATGTGCCCTCCTTAATACCCATCACCCAGTTACCCCATCCCTCCACCCCCTCTCCTCTGTAACCCTCAGTTCGTTTCCTGGAATCCAGAGTCTCTCATGGTTTGCTTCCCTCTCTGATTTCTTCCACTTCTTCAGGAAGTCGCTTCGGCTTACAGCGCTGCCTTATTGCCATTAAGAGTTCATCTTTGTGCATGGAATAAATTAGTAGAATGGGTCCAAATTTGTTCTCTTACTAGAAGCAACTCTCCATAGTCAACACAGAAAGCACCGTTCTTGGCTACTCTGGGCAGTTTACAGTGGAATGCCGGCCTGCCTGATGGTCTCCATAGATTTCATCAGAGACATCTGTTAGTTCTGCTGTTGTTTTTCTGGAAATGCTCTTCTTGGCCCCAGCAGATACATGCATCTGAAACCCTTATCTCTGTTCTTTTATCCTCCAGTCAAAATTACAGGTATGAGAAGCAATTAATGATGGAAATGAACGTATTTCTTTAATAAGCAGGGCTGGCGTCGTATAAATAATGGCATCATTGGAAAGAGCATTTCTTTAAGGAGGCTCCAGAGTCCCTGGTATCCCATTTGTCTTGTGGAGATTACTACTAACACACACTTTTGTTTGTCTCCATGCTCCCCAGGACCAGGATATACCCTCCCCGAACATCCCTCCCCTGCAGGGTTATTCCCAAGAAATTTCTAGACACAATTCTCTCATCTTCCCACTCCAGCGCTCTCCTCTCCTGCCTTCTGAGAGTCCAACAATGGTGACTTCCTATCCCAACAGGAATTGTCATATTTTTCTCCTTTTCAGTTGTAAGGCCATCTAACAGGTTAGGCCAGGGGGTGAAGACTTTCTTTTTTTTTTTTTTTTTTAAGATTTTATTTTTTTGACAGAGAGACAGCCAGCGAGAGAAGGAACACAAGCAGGGGGAGTGGGAGAGGAAGAAGCAGGCTCCCAGTGGAGGAGCCCGATGGGGCTCAATCCCAGAATGCTGGGATCACGCCCTGAGCCAAAGGCAGATGCTTAACGACTGAGCCACCCAGGCGCCCAAGGCGGTGAAGACTTTCTTAATCATCATCCTTTGTTTCCTTTGGGTCTTATATAACCACCTGTCAGAAAGGTCACATCTTTTTAAATATATGTAATTCTCACAATGATTCTAAATGTTATTACTGTTATTGTCTTGAACAGATAAGGAAACCCAAGACTCACGCAGTTTAAGCATTTGTCCAAATATGTAGCCGGCAGGCAGAGAAGCTGTATCATTCCAAATCATTACCATACATTGCTCCTTCTTCCAGATCCTTTCTGGGTTAATTCTTTTACCCATGTCAATGGGTACATTATTATTGATCCCTATTAGATCTTCTGTTTCATGGAATCACATCTCTTCTCTCCCTTCAAAGGGTCCCTGATAAATCTCAATCTTCTTCCTGCATCCGTGCTCTCTCCTAACCAATGTTTATTAAACACCTACTTCGCCCAAGCTACTCTCCACGGCATCATCCTTTGTTACCAAAGTCGGATGTTGACAACAGCCTTGTCCTGTTGACAGTCATTCCAAAAATAGTCAAGATGTCCAGCTGGCAGAGGCAAACTGTAGACTCTATACAGAAACCGGTGAGCCGAAGGGCTCAGATTTGTAACCAGGTTCTCACGGAGCTGAAAGCATGAGTCTCTGTCATTTTCTCCTCTCTCTCTTGCGGGCTTCCCAGTAGCTGCCCGCAGCCTGGGAAGAGGCGACGCTGCCAGGTCATCTGTGACCTCTGTGAAGTGAGTGGCTTGGAGATGGAGGGAGGGATCAAAGGCGGGTCTTCGGGGAGCAGGGACTGACGCAATCTTCTGCACTGCCGCGTTCTTTTAGAAATACCGTCCTCAAAATCACGCACTTGGGGCAATCTTGCTCCTCTCAGGCATCTTCCCACATAATCCCTGTGTCCCTCCCTTGGGACAGTTTTTATGACGAGATTTAGTTGGGGGGAATTTTACGTTGGATTATCCATATTGTATTCTATGGGCATACTGGATGCCTAAAAGCAATATTTTGATAATTTGACAACCTGATGTTACTTGGGTTGAAATATCCTCAACGTTAGGAGGGACCTTGGGATTTCTCTTTTTAGGTTCTTTTAAATTTTTTTCCAACATTTTTTTCAATGAAATTTGCAATCATATAAAAAATTGGAAGGATTGTAGAGAAAATCTCCATAGGCACTGCCTAGAGTCTACAACCAATGGTTCGCCGTGCTTGCTTTGTTAGATATCTAACTATTCATCTCTCTAGCCATCAGTCCGTATTATTTTTGATGCATTTTGAAGTTGCAGACATCAGTGCACTTTATCTGCAAACATTACCACATGCATACCATTAACTAGAGTTCAATATTTGTTTATGTATTTTTTAAGGAAAAAAATGGCCTGCAGTGAAATATGTAAATCTTACTGTCTCTTTCTAAAAGCTTTGACCAATGCAGACAGGTATATAATGTAACCCTTATCAAGATATAGAAAAAGACCAGCGTTCACATAGTTTTCTCATGCCCCTTTCCCACTCAATCCCAGTCAAACTCAGAGGCAACCACTTGTTCCTTTTACTTTTCATCATACCTGAAATCATATTTTCCAAAAGGAAAGTAATTCAGGGTTTACGTCCATACCACTGTTGGAATTTGGAGATAAGTCATCTATTACAACCTAGAGTGTAGAATTCTCATCAGTAGGAACCTCACACTGGCCTCTGATCACAGCAAAATCCATCTGTCCTTTCTCTGACTGTTTTCTTCCACCATTAGCTGATGGTTCATCCATCTTTCTGTGATTTTCAAAGCTGCTTGAACAATTTGAAGGAAGACTGGCACTCTGTGTTTTCCCTGTTTGGCTTTACAGTTTCCGTCTTGCATTTGAAGCTTCCTGTTTGACTTTGGACTTGACCTTATTATTGGACACTGATAGTGCACCATGCACAAGGATCACTTGTAGCAGGCAGACACGGAAGATTTTTCTGGACTCATTCATAACGCTTCTTGGCACCACTGGGCATTGCTCATTTGACACGGGGTCCTGTAGAGTGATAGGGGCACCTGCTAAGCTATATGGCACAATGTCCAATTCAGGTCCAGTCATTAGTCATGTGGCACATGCTTCTGACTAAGCTGATTTTGTGCATGTGTCACAGGATGCCACGCAGTGGAGTGACCCTTTACAACATGAGCTGGTACATTCCATTGTAATCAGTGAGTTTTTGTTGGATTTTCTGCTCTAGGAATCTGCCAAAGAAAATTTATAGGAGAGAGAAAAGTCAATCCGTAAGTGAGTGCTCCCAGCTCTGTGGAGGAGAGAGCTGGTGAGGAGCCACAAACACGGGTGCAAGTTGTTTAGTTGCCTCTGAGACGTGTTTGGGCAAGAGTATGAGAAAGGAGGGGGGCACTAATAACATCTCTCTGGCTTGCCTCAAGAGAAGTTGCAGGTATTCCCTCAGCGGATATGGAAGAATTCTTTTAAAAATGAAAAGCCATAACACAAAGCAAGGTGCTCTCAGAGTCCTCGGGCTCCCTTGGAGGACTGATTTCCATATGGTGGTCCGCAGACTAAACAGGTTAATCCTGTAGTTCTCTTGCAGGTAAAGGTAGGCCCTAGGTCTTCACTGGAGATACCAGAGCACGGTCCAAGGGTAGCATAATAGTAATAACAATAATTGTTAATATTTCTCGATACTTACTATAACCATTAGATTCCTAGCAGGAAGCAGATGGCCCACCACCAAACTGTGGAAGCTGGGGAGAATTTAATGAAACTAATTGCAGATGTGTACTGCAGGGAAGCTAATAGGGAATGGTGATGCGCCCAGGGACTAGCAATCTCTAGGTCTGAAACAGCAAGAGGAAAAGTGGCATCCTCCAGCCTGTTGAGAGCTGGAGCTGCCGAAGAGGAACCATCCAATGGGAGCTACGTCTGGAATTGGCGTTGCCCCGTAGAGGTGACTCTGGCAGACCACCTTTCCATGCTTGTCCTGGTGGGAACCCCACTGAGAACAGAGCTTCTAGTGTTAGCTTCGGGGGGGGGCTCCCAACAACTGGAGGAGCCTCAGGGAAGAAAGGCAACTGAGGCTAGGGTGAGTGGGGCGGGAACCCTCCCTCCCTACATCTGCCTGCACAGGCTCACGAGGGACTCCCATATGCCCAAGGCTACAGCAGCCCATCATTTTGGTGGGGGGAGGCAAGTCCTCCCATGCGGGCTCAAGCTGCTGCCTCTGACCCAAGGCGCTAGGGGCTTTCACACCTCTTTCTTCTAGTGCCCAGATACCTTCCACATGTTGTAGTCACGGGGCAGGGGGGCTAAATCATTTCCTTCTTTTTTCCTATACTGATTGGTTGCATATGCCCATTTTGTGGGGGTCTATCCTATCCAAAACATCTGACACACCCAGAGACCATCTGAGCAAGCTTGGAAAGCCCGAGACCTGGAAGTCAGACATGAGCAGAACCACGTGGGTTCAGGGAAGCTGGAATGCCTCCCTGCTCCCCAGGGCAGGAAATGCCCTCAGTTGGCACCCCATTTTCATTGAGGGATGGGCAGTGAAATGAGTAGGAGTCTGAAAGATGTGCTTTTCAATCTTGATATTAGGTGATTCAGGGCAAGTTGCCTGTGCCCCTCAAGCCTTACCTTCCTCATCTGTAAAATGGAACTAATGTCAGCAATTACCACGAAGGGTGGTTGTAAGGGCCAAATAAGATGGCGAATTTAACACGTTTTGTGTATTGTGCTCCATACCACTTAGTGATCACTTGCTCCGTAACTAACAATATGCTTATCATTTTGTTCTACACACGTGCCTAGTGATGTGGGCACACCCAGCAAAACACGTTACTGAGCATCTAGGGAAGAAGAGAAGCAGGGAAAGGGGGGGGGGACTCATGAGCCGGTTGTCCATCTTGCCTGAGGCCCACTGCACAATCCCCACCTGCTGCACTACCCACCAGAGTACCCCACATGCTGCAGTGGACAGAAGGCGACGTCTGCTCTTTGGGGCGTGTCCAGTTCCTCCCCCAGCCAGGCAACCCCATCCTGAGTTAATTTCAGGACTATCTTTACTGTGGCCTCCAGGATCTCTCAATGCTTTATGGAGCAGATTTCTCAGGTCATTGCTCTCAATCCTTTTTTAACTCCAAGCCAGAGTTTTATTTCTTCCCCCGGACATGCCAGCGGAGCTGTGTGATGGGGAAGACGGCGCCCAGTGAAGTGAGCCACAAATGGTTTAGAAGGAGTATCTGCTGGTTTGCTTCTGTGATAGAGTTGGTTCCAAAGCCAGTGTTACTAGAACACAGAACACAATACTCACGTCATACTTAATTATACTATTGGCATCACTGTTGCCTACATAGCATTTTGTTATTAAAAGTGTTACTGACATTCCTAATTCCTAAGAAAGCTTGTACATTGAAAAGAGGTAGGTACGTTGATTTGCTTGTGATGGGTCTGGAAACTAATGTTCATGCAGTTTTAATGAAATTGCATCAAGAAAATGCGACTTTGAACACAGCCTTCACCTATCTACTCGCTATATGATTTTAACAAATTCATTATTTCTTCTGAACTTCCATCTGTTTACCTGGAGATGACAATATGTATTTTTCCAGGTCACTGCAAAGAAGAAATTAGGTCACATACACAACCCACAGTGCTTGGTACACAGTGGGTGATCTCACATAAAGCGGTGAGAAGTGACATTCCACAGCAGGTATTCAGCAAAGGTCCCTTCCTTCATAATTCCAGGACCTGGACAGGGATTGACAAATACTTTTCTGAAAGTGAGGTAGGAAGTATTTTCAACTTTTAGCCATAGAGACTCAGTCGCCGACTATTCAACTCTGTTTTATCTCATAAGCAGCCATAGTCACCGTTAAATGAATGATCGTGACTGTGTTTCAATAAAAACTTACATATATATATGTGTGTGTGTTACTATATGTATATAGTTACTATATATATATACACACACATATATATGTGTGACTTACATATATACATATATACATACTATATATACTATATGTTTACATATATACATATATATACTATATATGTACTAATACTATATATGTACACTATATATATGTTACTTACATATATATACATATACATAATGTAAGTGTTATTTTATATATGTGTGTGTGTGTGTGTGTATATATATATATATATATATATATATATATATATATATATATAAAAGACAGCAGACCTGATTTGGTCCATAGGCCAGAGTCTGATGACCCCTGCCTTGGATATAAAGTTGTGTATGATATTATAATTGACAACATCTAGAAGATAAACCCCCTACTCATCCTTTAACATTCTAGATTCAACCGTCCTTCTTCTATGGAAACTGTTCCTCCCCAACAATGCTGGGCAGATTTAAGGGTCCTATGACCTCTGCCCTTTGGGCACATAGTACACCAGCTGACTTCCCGCTGTGAGGAGAATGCAAGCGCCACTTCCCAGCCGTCTGTGAAGTCCTAGAAGTCAGAGGCTGTCTCTCCATCTTTCTCAAAGAGTTCAAAAGTGAACAATAGTGCTTGTTATCTTCCAAGAAGATTAAAAAAAAAAAAAATACTGAAAGAGTTTAAACTGTGATTTTTTTTTTTCCTCAGGAGACATTTGACCATGATTGGAGACATTTCGGGGTGTCATGACTGGGCGAGGGTGCCACTGGCAATCACTGGGTAGAGACCAGAGTGGCTGCTAAAAATTCTCCAGTGTAGAGGAGAATGTACGAGAAAGAAGGACCTGGCCCCAGTGTCAGTAGTGCTAAGGTGGAGACACCCCAAACTAGTAAAAATGAAGCATTTTGTAAGCTATTAGTGTAAATCATGTGCACAGCACTTTACAGTTTATATGATGCTACCTGCCCTCTTCCCCCAAACCATGGGGAGAATCAAATGAGATTATGCATGTAAACGATGTCTGCATAAATCATTAAGCTTCTGCAAAAGCAAAGTCTTTTCTGTCAGTTCACCAATCCTGAAGTGTCAACACCAGGTAGGTTAATTCTGGAACATTCTTCAGTTTATCCCACCCAAATCTCCCCCTTCAGTTTAAGTCCTTTTCCCATCACTCTCTTCTCAGCAGGAATAGGAGTGCCTTTGGCCACCTTTCAAATGCGGGGGAACTGGGAAGCCACACCTCAGTCTGCTTTTCCGTAGGCCAAATTATCAAATTCCTTTTAGCTTTTTCTCTGGGTCCTATTTTTGAAGCCTTTAATTATTTTAGTTTTTACAAAGATCCCCCTGCGGATTTTCTCCTAGTTTGCCACGAACCTCCCACAGTAGTCAGTCTTAACCTAAAAGGGCTTCCAATTAATCTTCCCCTTGGACAGAATTACCCCTTGGTTTTTGCAAGCCACACTGGCTTTCATCTTACGCTCACATATGCATATAACTTCGGTGATAGTCTGTCTTCCTGCTTGAAAGAGTTTGGCCCACTTTTCTCTTTAATGGGAGCGACTGAAGTGGGGAGTTGCAGTAGCTGTTGCTTCGGGGGAGCTGATCCCCTAAAACATCTAGTAGGCAAGGGGCACACATCCTTTTTAGGAATTGCCCACTCAGAGATACAGAGTGGGACATGGGGGTGGTTTGTCTCATTTGCTCATGTTATGGGTTGAACTATGTTGCCCTAAAAAAGGTATGTGGAAGGACTAACTCCCACTCCCTCAAAAATGTGACCTTATTTGGAGATAAGGTCTTCACAGAGCTCTTCAAGTGAAAATGAGGTCATTAGGGTGGGCCCAATCTATTATGACTGGTGTCCTTATAAAAAGAGGAAATTTGGACACAGACAAACATGGAGGAAAGATGACGTGAAGATGCAGAAGGAGAAGATAAGTCAAGGAACAAGTTAAGCCAAGGAACAAGTTGAGAGACCCGGAACAGATCCTTCCATAGAGCCCTCAGAGGGAGTGTGGCCCCACTGACCCCTAGATTTTGGACTTTTGGCCTCCAGAACGCTGAATGAATTCATTATTTCCTTTTGGTATTTTATTATGGCCAGCCATGACGATGGCCTCCCACATCTCCCGGCTAATAACATTCTCTGACTATGGGCACACACACCCACATACAGAACAGGCTAGAAGTGCCAAAAAGGTTCCAGAGTAACTCTCAATCAAGGACAGGAAGCAGTTCTGAATAAATAGCTCTGTAGGGTTAGTCTTCCCCCTGGTAGGATCACTTGGAGTCGGGTTCAACACAACTTTTCAGAAGGTCCCCAGCAGAGCCCACGTTCCAGGTGACAGAATCTACTAATTCAGGCACCTCTTTATAGTTTTCCATCTTTTACTCTCTTATTTCCCCACTCCTCCCGGTGCACATAGACTACCTGGCCCAAATCCCTGCCTGGGGAACTACTTTAGAAGAACTGCACCTAAGTTACCCGGCAACAGGAATATGGGTGAAGAGTTGGGATCTGAGAGCCAGCACCATCTTTTTGATTAAAACCCAAAGGAAAGTGACCAGGATTCCATACGCCGTATCCCAGAAAAGACAGCCACATATCAACCAGGGGCAAAGGCAGAAGTCAAAGCCAACAGACACTTGATAAGATTTAGAGGCCCCAACCAGAGTCACATCTGAGAAGAAATGATTTGGGATGTCTGCCATCCAGCCACGTGGCCGTTCTTAATGTTCGTTTATGCACTACCCACATGCCAGACATCGGGCTACGAGCTGGAGGTACAGGAGGAGATAAGACACATCCCCGGAACTCAAGGAGCTCACGGTCTTGTGGAAGAGACCAACGCGCAGGGGCGCCTGGGTAGCGTAGTCGTTAAGCGTCTGCCTTTGGCTCAGGGCGTGATCCTGGTGTTCCAGAATCGAGTCCCACATCGGGCTCCTCCGCTGGGAGTCTGCTTCTTCCTCTCCCACTCCCCTGCTGTGTTCCCTCTCTCGCTGGCTGTCTCTCTGTCACGTAAATAAATAAAATCTTAAAAAAAAAAAAAAAGAGACCAACGTACAAAAAGGTATGATTGACGTGCCATGTGACAAATGCTGATTGGAACCCTGGGGAACCCAGGATGGAAGCTAGAGGGTCACGTTTTGAAGGGCCTATACACTGTGTTAAAGAATTTGTAAGTAATAAGCAGGGCTGGGTTCATGAATCTGCGACCTGGGCCATCGCACAAGGTCCTGTGCTTAGAAGGGCCCTACATTTGGGTTCATGTTCTCCTATCGCTATCTTCAGAGTCTTAATAATTTTTAAACAAGGAGACTTGATTTTGTACTGGGCCCCAAAAATTATGTTTCCAGGCCTGACAATAAGGATCCAGGAAATGAATATCTTGAAGAGTGGTTTTAAGCCAGACCTAAGGGGTACTGAGTTACAGATTTCTACGCAAGGCAGAGTGCTGACGGGGCAGGGTAGGGGACCCATGGTGGCTGCTACATTTGGGGGATTTTGAGGAGTTGCTGGCCAGTTAGAACCTCTGTTTCTAATTACATCGGGTGTGGAGGTACTCAGGCTTTTAATGCTTGCTTCATTCATTCATTCATTGATTCATGCAAGCATGCATGCAATATTCATAACTTGTTCCAAATGCTTCAATATAGTAAGACACTGCACAGTATTTAATATAAAGTGGAATCCACGTGTGAGTCTTGTCCACCCGGCCTGACAGTCAAGGGAATTTAGTCAATGTTCTCTATACCTACCATAAATTAGAGAGCGTTTTTTACCCTCGAGTATAATTCTTTCAACGTCTTTCAACAGAAGATAAATCTGAAGCTCAAAAAGGCTTCGGTTTTTCCAGGATAACTCCAGATTTACTCAAGGTCACCTCCAGGGTAGAAGTGGTGAGCCAAGACGTGCATCCGGGTCTTTCTCTCCCAAGGCCCCGTTCACTCGTCTACAGCAGCCTCCGTAACTCACCGTGCACTGTAAGGGCTCCTATAAAGCTGTCTCCAGTTGTAAGGGCTTCTTAAAGTGGTCACTGTTTCTTATAGATTTATTGGATGATATTTTATACCAGTTTTTTTTTTAATCCCCTTCCTGATTGTCCTTTAGATTTGCAAAGTATTTCCGAATCTCCACGGGGAAGGTCCGCGTTTCCCACAGCACATGTGTAGCTGCAGGTATGAGCTCATCCACATTGACCATGAAGCCATGCCTTATTACAGGGAGCACTGCTGAGGTATCCTTGCCCAAGCAGTGTCCTTGTACCCTTATCTTGCCGTACAGAACCCCGGTTCTGCGCCAACATTCACACGCACGCACCCACGCATGCACATCCATGGTCTCAGAGGAGCTGACCCACGTCCCGCTCCCAGGAGCCTGATTGGCCTAAGGATATCCCCTCCTCATGTCATGATTGGTTTACGGATGGGCATGTGACCAGGTTCTGGCCAATGAGACATGAGGGGAAATTCAGGGGGCGGGATCGCTTCAGAGGAAAGATGTTCCCTCTGTTAAGAAAAACTCACTAGGGGTTTCAGACTCTGCCTGATGTCTGTGCGTAGCCCTTACCCATACAGCTTCCAACCACCACAGTAACCCTGGGTAAATCACTAAAATGTGTGTGGAGTATTTGCATATACATTGCCTCATGTTGGTTGGAACTGAGGTGAAATTCACCAACATAACACTTACCACTTCGGAAGTGAACATTTCAGTGGCATTTAGCACGTTCGCCACGTGTGCATCTCCCACTTCTAACATCAAACGTTATCATCACAACCTCCCCAATATGCATTACCCCCCGCCCCTATAAGCATTTCCCTCCATGTCTTCTCAACCTCTGGCAACCACTAACCCGCTTTCCGCTTCTGTGGATTGACCTATACTGGATATTTATATGAATGGAATCATACAACGTGTGACCTTTTGTGTTTGGCTTCTTTCACTTAACATGATGTTTTTGAGGTACATCCATGTTGTAGCATGTATCTGTACTTTATTACTTTATTACTTTTTTTTTGGCTAGATAATATTCCATTGTCTGCACCACAACCTGTTTATCCAGCCATCAGTTGCTGAATATTTGAGCTCTTTCCACCTTTTGGCTATTGTGAATAATGCTGCAATGAACATGCATTTACATGTATTTGTTTGAGTACCTGTTTTTAATTCTTCTGATATATACGTAGGAGTGGAATTGCTGAATCACGTGATAATTTTAACTTTTTGAGGGACTGCCAAATCGTTTGCCACTGTGGCTATACCATTTTACATTCCCACGAGCATAACACATGCCTTATCTCATTTTGCCCATAATACCAACCTGATGAGGTCAGGTTAATTTACAAAGGACGATCCTGAGATTCATATCTAAAATCATTTGCCCATCTCAGTTTGTCATTTGATTCCATGTCTTTGATGGAGAGTCCCATTCTTTTCCATTGCGTAAACATCTCAGCTCTCTAGCCTCCTCCTTTGGCGAGAAAACCCACAAATCTATGATATCTATGCTTGTCTAGATATTGATTAAGAATTATGGAAAAATCCCAGCTCAGAGGCCCAGGTGCTTAATACTATGTTAACACAAATATGAATGCTTACTTTGCAAACCCAGCACCTAGAATAATACCCAGTCCATCGTAAATGCTCAAAAATATTTGTTGAGTGAGTCTTATGCATTCATCTAGGGGTGTCTCTGTCATCTAGGGGTAGCTAGGTATCTAGATGTTGCCTTTTATTTCACACCCTTCTTTGTCAGTGGAGTACTGCTAGGAGAATAAAAAACTGGATGCACCCCATGTAACATACATCCAACAATGATACAATGTCTTTCTAACCCTCCAAATTGTAAATATGCCCTTATCAGGTATGTCAGTATCTTTTAAATTGGGTGGCACTGCCTTTCTCATTTTGACTGTTATTTAATCTATAAACAGATATATCACTGACATATTTTAACCATCCTGTTCACTATTTATTTACAAATCAGTTTTCATCCCTCAGGACTTTATGTTTTCTTGCCAAGAAGTAACTAGTACCAACTCCAAATAATGAATACATTTTGTAGTTAATAAAAGTCTTTTCAGATCAATAAGGTTAATAAGTGATACTGTCACTTGGGTATGTCGATAAAGTTAAAAAAAAAAATAAAAAATAAGGCCAAGCCAACTGAAAAGCTGGAACTGAAAATAGATTATAGCATTTTGCCCCAGGGCTTTGGCAGTGATTGAAACAAAGTGTTTTGAAACAGAGCAAATTGGCATTTCTCTGACTTCTAATGTTCAGTCTCTCCAAGCTCAACACCTGGTTCAACTATACAAAACAGCCATTCAGAATTATAGTCTGGGCTTTTGTTATGCAAAAGGTAAATGAGGGCAGCTTGAACTCTTCCAGGAAAAGCTGTTTTTACTTTTTCCCTAGGGAGAGCTCTCATCAAAGAAAGAAAGAAAGAAAGAAAGAAAGAAAGAAAGAGAAAAAGAAAAAGAAAAAGAAAAAAAAAATGGTGTTGACAGGAAATCAAGAATCTTGACGATGAGTGGGTTCTGAAATCATTTAATAGAAGAAAAGTTCATCAATGTTCCAACATGTCTCTACAATAAATGATTTAAAGCGAACCCCAACCTTCTCTGTTTGGGAACATTAAGCTATGGTAGAACATTTTGAACCATTCCTGGCTGGTTCTCCTTTGCCCAGCTCTCAATCTGCAGAGACTTGCCTTGATTTCAATTGCGTTTATGTTCTAATCAAAATAATTTGACCAAAACAGTGGCTGGCCCATTGTAAGAGAACCCACACTTCTCTATGACGATAAACTTGGGAACATTTTCACATACTCATAGGCATAGATGTGGTTTAGGTAATACCTTGTGAATGGTGTCAAAAACTGCGCTTGAATTGAGTGTTCAGGGTTGCTGGCCATGCTGTGCGACCTATTATTGTAAAAGCCTAAAGTCCAGAACGAAAGTTGAGTGAAGTAAAAGTTATTTCACCAAAGCAGGTGCGTCTAAGATGCCTGCCATTTTCCTCCATGACTTGCAACTCTTTGGATCCAATGGCTCCCCTTGGTGGATCCCTCATTATATTGGGTGAGTGTTAGATAAACATGGAGCCAGGTGATTTCAAAATCGAATTGAAGAATTTTCACCAGATGAGTATTGAGAGAGTGAGGGGATCATACATCACTGTTCCCCAGGAACCTTCTCTACCTCTCAGGGCAGGTTTCATTCCCTCCTAAGTTCACTTGGCAGCTGGCTGTTGAAGTTCAACTGTGTGTTGGGCCTTTAGAGATGGATACACAGCAGTGAACAGGACCAAGCCCAGGCTATCATAGCAAGGAAGACAGATGCAAAGAGGCCACTAAGCACTATAATTGCAGATGATCAGAAATGTTATGAAGAAAGGGAACGGAGTGGTGGGAGAGAGGGAGCCTCTTGGTAGGATCAGAGAAAGTCTTAGGAAGGAACAAGTTCTGCAAACCTTTAGGGGAATCACTAGAAGGAGCAGTGAATGCAGAGATCCTCAGGTAGGAGTGACGTGTCTGAGAAAATCACGACTGACCAGGAGAAGAGTGACCCAAGAGGAATACCGGAGACAGTGGGCAGGGTAGGCAGGGCCAGAGCATGAGTACCCTTAGGGCAGGGTCTCTCACCCTCAGCATTAGTGACATCTAAGACTAGCTAGTTCTTTGTCATTGCAGAGGGAGGCCGGTCAGAGCCCTGTGTATCGTAAGACATTTAGCAGCAACCCTGGCCTTTATCCACCAGATGCCATTAGCACTTCCGTAAGTGTGACAACCCCAAAAGTTTCCAGACATCACCAAATGTTCCATGGTGGCAGAGGGAGGGAGGCATAATCACTCCCAATGGTCATGGCAAGAATAGGAGATGGCAATGACTCTGGGTTTTATTCTATCTGCTGGAGGGTTTTAGCAGAGGAGTGCTGCGGTATAATTTACAGTTCAAAGAGAATATTCTGGCAGGTGAGCAGCAAGAGTGACAGCAGACCCAGAAGCTTGGGCTTCTACAGAAGATCTCGCTTAGGCAGACAGCCCATCTTCATGTGTGTCCCTGTATAACTGATCAGGCAATAAAATGACCCTTCTCCGCTGTCGACACCAAATCAGACATTGCCGAGTCAGTAGGGGTCGTGACCAAATGTAGCTCCTGATGGGAAAGGCATCCGGAAACAAACTGTCCAGTAGCTGGCTGAGGGTTCAGGGATACACAGCTAAGGCTGTGTGTTGACCAAGTAGATCCACACACACTGTACCTTGGGCACATGTCCCCTCTCTGGGCCGACTATCTCATGGCCTCAAGGAGCACCAGCTGTCAGCACCCCTAGAACACAGTAGATAACAAACTCTCGTACTGGAAGGTCACTTTCTTCACACTGCCAGCCTACTGTGGAGGAAGGGCAGATGCCATCTAACCCCATCTGGCAGCCTCTGAAAGTCAGTGGTGGGTCTTCTCACCCATATACCCCTCTCAGGAGGCCCATTGGTTCTTTTAGATATCTTCCTAGAGAAATGGATTTGCTCCCTGCCTCGGGAGTACCGGTCTTTGCAACTCCATTTTATATTACTGTTTCCCATCACAGCTCCCGTCACAGGCTGAGTTGTACCTCCCCCCATTACTATGTTGGATCTCTAACCCCCCAGTGAGACTGTGCTGAATGGTAAGGCCTTCAAGGAAGTAACTAAGATTAAGTGAGGTCATAAGGATGGGGGCCTATTTCCATAGGGCTGATGCCTTTGTAAGAGCAGGAGGAGACCCCCAAGAGTGTGCATGCACAGAGAAAGGCCCTGTGCTTCTCACTGTGAGGACACAGTGAGAAGTTGGCCATCTATAAGCCATGAAGAGACCTCAGGAGAAACCAGATCTAATGGCACCTTGATCTCAAGACTTCCAGCCTCCAGATGGAGACGAAAGAAATTTCTCTTGTTGAAGCCCCCCAACCGCACCCCCCAGTCTGGTATTCTGCTGTGAGCCCGGCAGATTAATGCAGCTGCCTAGATGTCATCTTCTTATGAACAATTTCACTTCACCTTCAGGGTATTCCTCTCAGACCTCAGCCCCTGTAGCTACTTTTGAAATTCTCATTGAAATTCTCACCACCCACCCCCAGCCCTGAGTTTTCCTCCTATGGTGCTTCTGGATTCTCCAAAGGGTAGTCTGACTTGTCTCCTTTAGTTTCCCTCACTGACTCATCTTTCCTGGCTCCACCCTTACACGTTAGTGTTCCCTGGGGTTGTGTCCTCAAAGTTCCTCACATCTCAAGTCTAGACACTCTCCTAGAAAAACGCGTTTCTTCCCATAGCTTTAACTATCACTTCCATGGGGATGACTCATGCATTTATTTTCCCAGACTCAATATCTCTCATCTTTTTACTTTCTGCCTCTAACTTGACCCTCCCGAATTAAGGATGTCACCACCAAACCTCTCACCTAAGCAAGTAAGTTGAAAGGCACATTTGATTCTTTCTTTTCTCTTTTTCTCCAAATTCAGATGGGTCACAGGATCTTTTTGATTCCCTGTCTCCCTTCAGTGTGTCATCTCCTGAATCATCTTTCTAATGCTTGTGTCTGATCATGCTATTCCCCTGCTTAAAAGTTAGTAATGGCTTCCTATTACCTATTGAGAAATCCCAAGTCCAGTCTCCATCACCCTCTGACATTTCCTTCTCCTATTTTCTCACCCAGATAACTCCTGCTCCAGCCCCACAGACACCAGTCGTGGTCCCCAAAACATATGTTCCTTTACCTGTTTTGCTTCCTCTGATTATAATGGCTCCACCAACCCCATTCTTTAGTAACCAATCCTTCTCCTGTGTTCCTTCTCCACTTTGACAACTATATCTATAGTCATTCTTTAAGACCAGGTTTAAATGTATCTTCACCCACAAAGCCCTGTTCCCCTGTGCCAAACAAAGTCCCCTGCTCCGTGTTCTGTGTCCCCAGGGCCTTTTGCATATCTATCTCTTCTTCTTGATTAAGCTCTTTTACTGTTGTAAACATGTCACATCCATCTTTGAAACCCTAAATAATCTGGTACATTCCTGACATTCAACGTGGTCTCTGAAAAACATTAGTTGAAAGAAGGAACAATGAATAAATATCTTCTGTGATTATCCCTGATGGAAAGCTCTTCCTTATTCTGTCATTCCTAAAACTCTGAGATTATTGTAAGGCCCATGATTGGAATGCAACGACAAAGGGTATGATTTTTTCAATAGAACTACATTCAGTAGAACACTTGGGGGAGAAGATATAAGAAGACATACATTTTCAAAGATGTCTTCTGACTCAGGTTCAAAATAATTTGTGAAATAGAGTGAGAGGAACAATAAAAATAAAATGGTATTATCAGCGTCATGAAGATTATTAGAGATTGTCTGGCCAGGTAGAAATGCAGAAGATGTTGTCCCCATACCAAAATGAACTATGATCAGAGACACGAGACATCCAGTATTATACCAGTATTGCTTTACTGTGTTAAATGCAATTATATTGAAAGATAGCTATCAAAATAGTTTTTAAAACAGTTTTAACTAGTAACAATTATGCTTCTTTAAATAGCAAGACTTATTGCCAAAATGAATGACCATAATATCAGGGAAGTGATGAACATACATAATATTTTGATACGTGTGCAACAACTATAATGTGGTTTGGAAATATCTGTGATTTCTATTGGTAAGAAAGTCTTAAGTACTTACAACACTACTTCCGTGGGTTAATTATATTCACAATTGAAGAAAATACTACATTTGAGTTAGTGCTTAGTAAAAACAAAGATGTATTTTGTCCTAACCCAGTTTATAAAATTCCTAACCACGGAAAAACTCCTGAGATGCAGACATATTAATTTACCTCTACTTTTTCCTGGATGAACTACCCTCTGAAGAACTATCTTTGGAAGGACACCAAGAAATACCCAGGAGGCTCTTTGATTTTCAGAATAATCACTACAGGATTCCTGGAAGGATTGCAGGGATTAATGCCCCACCATCAAGGCCTTGAAAAACCACAGGGATGGTGATTCCCACGACATCCCCATTCAACTCTGCTATTTGTCCTGTGCAGAAGGCAGGTGGATCCTGGAGAACGACAGCAGATCATCATAAGCTTAATTCGGTGGTGACTCCAATTGCAGTTGCTGGACTAGATGTGGTTTCACTGCTTGAGCAAATCAATACCTATCATGGTACCTAGTATTCAGCCCTTGATCTGGCAAATGCTTTTTTCTCAAAATACAGTCGCAAAGATCACCAGAAGTGCTTTGCTTTCATTTGGCAAGGCCAGTAATACACCTTCATGGTCCTAGTTCTGGATCAGCTCTCCACACTACCTTATAATTTAGTATGTGGGCATCTTGATTGCCTTTCCCTTCCGTGAAAGATGATACTGGTCCATTACGGTGGACAAAGGAACTGTGCTTATCAGACCTAGCGAGCAAGAAGTAGCAACTACTTTAGGCTTAAAGGTAAGACTTTTGCATGTCAATGGGTGGGACAGAAATCCAACAGAAACTCTGGAACCTTCTACTTCTTTGAAATGTTTACATGTCAAGCATGTGGCACCTGCTGAGATATCCCTTCTAGGGTTAAGGATAAATTGTTGCATCTGGCCCATCCTACAACGAAAAGGAGGCGTAAAGCCTACCGGGCCTCTTAGGATTTTGGAGGTAACGTATTCCTTATTTGGGTGTGCTCTCCAGCCTATTTACCAAGTAACTCAAAAAGCTTCTAGCTTTGCCCAGCACAAGAGAAAGCAGGTCCAAGCTGCTCTGCCATTTGGACCATATAGTCCAGCAGATCCAGTGGTGCTTGGAGTATCAGTGGCAGAGAAAAATACTGTTTGGATTGCAGTGCACTGCCTTAGGATTTTTTTTTTAGTAATAATTTTTAATTATGTTGTGTTAGTCACCATACAGTACATCCTTCGTTTTTGATGTAGTGTTCCATGATTCATTTTTTGCATATGACACCCAGTGCACCATGCAATATGTGCCCTCCTTACTACCCATCAGCAGCCCAGCCCCATCCCCCACCCCCCTCCCCTCTGAAGCCCTCAGTTTGTTTCCCAAAGTCCATAGTCTCTCATGGTTCATTCCCCCTTCTGTTTACCCCCCCTTCATTCTTCCCTTCCTTCTCCTACCAATCTCCCTGCTATTTCTTATGTTCCATAAATGAGTGAAACCATATGATAATTGTCTTTCTCTGCTTGACTTAGGATTTTGGATCAAAGCCCTGCTCTTCTATGAGATCACTATTCTTCTTTTGAGAAAGAATGCGGCCTGCTACTGGGCCTTACTGGAGAGTAAATGCTTAACCACGGGCCACCAAGTTACCATGTGACCCGCACTCCCATCATCAACCAGACATTCCTGACCCATCAAGCCATGAAGCTGGGCATGTGCAGCAACACTCTGTCTTCAAATGGAAGTGATACACATGCGTGTAATCGGGCTTTGCCTGAGTGGCCCTGTAGTACAAGTTACACAAAGAAGTGGCATAAATTCCCATGGCCCCCTCTCCGACTACACTACCTTCTCTCTCCCAGCCTGTATCTACGACCTCATGAAGAATTCCTTACAATTAGTTGACAGAGAAGGAGAAGACTTGCTCCTGGTCTTCAGATGTGTCCACATGGTACTCAGGCACTATCTGAAAGTAGACGGCGATAGCATTTGGCCCCTCTGGGATGTCTCTGAAGGACAACAGTGATGGGAAATCCTCCCAGTGGACAGAACTTGGAGCAGTGCACCTGGTTGTGCACCTTGTGTGGAAGGAGACATGGCCAGATGTGTGATTATATACGGCTTTACGGGCTGTGGCCAATTATGTGACAGGATGGTCAGGAACTTAGAAAAAGCATGATAGAAAAATGGGTGGCAAGGAAATCTGGGTAAAGGTATGTGGATAGAACCTTCTGATGGGCCAAAAAAAAAAAAAAAGGAAAAGATATTTGGGTACCGTGTGAATGCTCTCAAAAGCATATCTCAGTAGAGGGATATTTTAAAAATCAGGTGGAGAGAATGTTCTATTCTATGAATACCAGTTGGCCACCCCAGCCACCCCATCGTTGCCCATTCACGTCATGAACAAAGTGACCACGGTGCAGGGAAGGAGGTCATGCCTGGGCTCAGCAACACAGACTTCCATCCCCCAAGGCTGACATGGCTCTCGCCATCGCTGAGTGACCAGTCAGCCAGCAGCAGAGACCAATACAGAGCTCCTGCTATGGTGTCATTACCAGGGATGGTGAGCCAGCCATCAGAAGGCAGGTTGATTACGTTAGATCACTTCCGTCATGGAGGGGAAAGCCTCTTGTTCTTGCTTGAGCAGACACTCTGGATATGGATTTGCCTTTTCTGCCTGTAGTACTTCTGCCCAAACTCCCATCCGTGAACTTACAGATGCCTGATCCATCATCATAGTATTGAACACAGCATGAGTACTGATTAAGGGTCTCACTTCACAGCAAACGAAGCACCACCATGGGCCCACGCTCATGGAATTGACTAGAGTTCGAACCATGTTCCCAACCTTCCTGAAGCAATTGGCCTGACAGAATAATGGAATGGCCTTTTGAAGACTCACAGCACTGGCTGGGTGGAAACACCCCCAGGGTTGGAGCAAGGCTCTCCAGAAGGCTGTATATGCTCTGAATTAGCGTTCACTGTACGGTGCTGCTCCTCTCTTCGTCAGGCTTCACGGGTCAGGAATCGGGGGGTGGAACTGGGAGTGGCACTACTCACTATCACCCCGAATGACCCCCTAGCAAAACTTCTGCTTCCTGTTCCCATGACCTTATGCTCTGTGGCCTAGCAGTCTAGTTCCAAAGGGCAGAGTGCTTCCACCAGGAGACAAAACAATGATTCCGTTGAGCTGGAAGTTGAGACTGCTGCTTTGTCACTTTGGGCTCCTCCTAATCTGAATGAAGAGCAAAGAAGGGAGCTGCTGTCCTGGCTGGTGTGCTTGATCCCGACTAGCAAGGATGTCTCCTTGCTAAAACTTCACCTGCGTCTCCAGCTTGCTGACTGCAGATCTCAGGACTTATCGAGCTCTGTATTGCACGCCAATTCCTTATAATAAATCTCTTAACATGTAATAAACCATATATAGGAATCCTATTCTGTTTTTCAAGAGAAACCTAATATCAAAATATCTGTCAAAATATGGTTTTTTTAATTGTAAGTAGAAACAACTATCCTTCTTTATTAAGTCATTCAATAACAAGAACTGCTGCCAAATGGAATGACTAATTTCAGGGTAGTGATGAATGTACACAATGTTTTGATACATTTATAACAAATATAATATGGCTTGAGGTTATCATCTAATATCTGTGATTTCTATTGATGAGAAAGTTGTATGTCCTTAATATTACTGCCATCTGTTCTCTCTATTCATGATTAAAGGAAATGCCACATTTGAATTAGGGGTTGGTAAAAATTAGGATGTATTTTGTCCTAACCAAGTTCATAAGAATCCTAGTCATAGATCCTCAGGGTCCAGAGACCCCAGAAAAAGATCCGAGGATAAACTACCCTTCGAGAAACTAACTTTAAAGGAACATAGTAAATAGCCAACAGGTTCTTTGATTTTCAGGATAACCAAACACCTAAGCAATATCATATCAATAACAGTAGAAAAGGAAACTGGAGTGGACCTTGGTGAAAAAAAAAGAGAGAGAGGATGAAGTCTCCATTTCTATGATTGATGGGCCTTTCAGACAAAAACTGGATCTCTTCCCCAAACTAATTTTAGCCCCTTGGTCCCTAGCATAGCACTTCCATGTGACAGACACGCAATACTTATTTGTTGAAGAAATAAACATGGATGGATGGATGGATGGATGCATCTACAAAAGTATTGCTTAAGTTGCGTGGGGAGCAGTGGACTCACATAGGTGGTTTCCTTCTTTGTTTTTCTCTCCAATGTCCTCTTTCCTCTCTCCTCCTGCCATCCATGGGGCACAGACACAGCCTTCCCTTAGAGCAACTGTTTTGGCCATTGCTGGGCATCATCCCCCAGAAGCGATGGTCCCCTCCACACCAAGGCAATGGGCACAAGAGTCCAAACCATTTGGTATTCATCGTTGGGTTTTCCCCGGAAGAAAACAAGGCTACGTTCCATCAGGAGCTTTGCCATCTTCGGGTAATTGATCCTTTTCTAAATGGGCTCAAGGGGGAGCACAAGTACCCCCTCCTCAGATAAGACAAGGTTTCGCCATTTCAAACCACCATCTTTGGTATTAATGATCTGGTGCAGACCCCAAGGAGAACAGGAAAATACAAGAAGAGGAACAAATACACGTCTAGTCCTATAGCCCAAATATACGCAGTACTAATATTTAAGTGTTTTTGCTTCGAGACTATATCATGTTTTGCATAGTTCTCTTTTTCTTTGGGGATTTTTGTCAAGGAGAATGGGAAAGGGGGGGTGTATATATCTGTGATTATTCTAGCATATGCTATTTGGTTTCCTTCCCCATCACTCAATATAATGGCTTTTTATTATATACGTATAAATGTTGTATGTATATATAATGCTTTTATTTATCAGTACCCTTTAAATGGCCAAATATTATCTCATCCACTAAACATTATTATTAATAATATATTTATACTGTTTCATTTTCTTCTCTGTCCCAGACAAGGCTCCATGAACATCTCTGCCAATCCATTTTTCCCTGTACTTAGTCTTCGGGACAGTGTCCTAGAAGTGGGAGCAAATACTACGTCCAAGAATGAAACTTCTTAAGGCTCTTACTATTAATGGCCACCAAGCCGCTCTCAATATGTTTTTTTTTATTTTAAGTTTTAATATATTTGTGGCTTCAATTTCTAATTCCAGAAAAATTCCTGAAGCCTCAAACAATTTATTTTCTTTAACACCAGACAATAAGTCTGGAACTTTCTCAGCACTACCACACGAGAAGCAGAATCATATAGCACAACGTGGCAATCAAAAACACAGGCTTGGTAAGAGACTCTTGACTCACTCTAGGGAACAAACTGAGGGTTTCTGGAGGGGAGCAGGATGGGCTACGTGGGTGATGGGCATGAAGGAGGGCACTTGCTGTGATGAGCACTGGGTATTACAGGTAAGTGATGAATCACTAAATTCTACTCCTGAAACCAATATTGCACTGTATGTAACCTCGCTTGAAGTTAAATTTAAAAAAAAAAAAGAAGAAGAGACCAGGACACGAGCATGCACAGAGGAACGATTGCGTAAGCACACGCAAACAGAAGACGACTGCAAACCAAGGGTTCATTGGAACCCAACCATACTGATCTGGAATTTCCAGCTTCCAGAACTGTAAGAAAATACATTTCTGTTGTTTGAGCCAAAAAACAAGAAAACACAGGCTTGGAATTAATTGCACAGTTTCAAACCCCAGCTCTGCCCCTACCCGCTGGATGATCCTGGACCAGTTATTCTAACTCTCTGTGCTTAAATTCTTTCATTTTTAAAGTGGGAATAAATAACAGTTCTTATGACATATGAATGCCATGAGGATTAAATGAGTCACTCCTTGTTAGGTGGTTTAACATAGGACTTCCATAAGTTAACTATTATTTTTACTGTCCGTCACCGACACCACAGTTTATAGTCTCTGTGGTGTTAGAAATAGTAATGCGTTTGATGCAGAATTTACCATCCCATTATTTGCTTTCTACTTGTCCTACCTGTTTCTAGATTCCTTTTCTTTCCAGCCCTGCATTACTTTGGGTTTATAGAGTATTAACATTTGTCCTATTTTCACCCCTCTGTGAGCGTGAGGGTTAATAGTCGTTCCCTGTTCTCACAAGGCTTACTCGGAGATGCCCTCAGCCCTGATGTACCCACTGGTCCTTCCCGCCCCAGTCACACATACAGAAACTCCTTTTCCCTCCCTCCCAGCTTATTTGCATTTGCACACATCTTTGCATATTCTATTCAAATATTATTATAGATCCGTGCAGTCAAAATTCATTTTAACATACAGACATAATCGCCTTTTCTTGCTCTTCAATCTTTCTTGCATCTTCAAGCCTCCATATGGGACCATTTTATTTCCTCCTGAAGATTCCCTCCACTATTCCCCTCTGTTCAAATTTACCAAAGACAAATCCACTCTGTTTTTGTCTGAAAATGTCTTCACCGTGTCCTCGTCCTTGAAGGGTATTTTTTACCCAATGTAGAATTCTAGATTGAATATGAATTTTCTTTCAGCATTTTGAAAACTTCTGTTTATTACCTTCTGGTTTTTATTTTATTTTACTTCATTATTTTAATTTTTTGTTTACTTTATTTTAAAAATTTTGTTATTTTATTTTACTTTGTTTATTTTTGAGGTGACAACTGTCTGATGTCCCTCCTTCGAAATTTATGTGTCCTTCTTTCTCTGGTCACTTCCCATATTTTCCCATTGTCTTTGATTTTCAGTCCTTTTCTCTGATGGGGTTTTTCTCTGGATTTCTCCTGCTTCTTGAATCTCTGCCAGTTTGGAAAATTGTAAACAACGCCTCTTTATATGCTATGTCTGCACCATTCCCTTTCTTTTATTTTTCCAGAAGGAACCTCATCCCATGTATGATAGAACTCCATTTCCTCTCTTACTCTTTCTTCTGTCTCTTTTCCTCCTTTTTTCCCCCTGTATGCCTCCCTCTGGATATTTTCTCTGGATCTGTCTTTCAAGTTGCTGATTCTCTCATTCTTTAACATGCTTTAGTTCTTTCACTGTTTCTAATTCCAGTTATTGGAGTTTTCTAAGATTTCCCTCTGATTATCCTGACAGTTTCCAAATATTCATCAAAATTCTGCATTTTTTCTCATATCTGCTTGACCACTTAAGCACTGTGATTTTAAGTTCTGTTGTTTGGTAACTCTTGGATCTGGAGCCCTTTGGGGTCTGTTTCTACTGTGTTTCCTTATCACCTCCTATGCCTTGATATTTTTGATTGACTGCCTGATGTACGTAGCAAATCATAAATTTTATTTAAGACCTTATCTTCCTAGAGAGATGATTTACTTTTGTTTGCACCAGCATCCTGGGACCAATTTCAAGGATTGAAGTGATCCTTAGGAAGGCTTCGGTTTCCGAAGGGCTGTTCTGCTTTCCATCCACTCCGACTCCCAGGATATAAGGACTCAGTTGTCTCAACCCAAAGCACGAGAGATATACCAGGACTCTTAGCAGGCCCTGAATGCCTGTTTTTCTCCCACTCACCTCATGAAATTGGCAAAAGCTCTGAATATCTTTTCAAGTTCTTCATCTCCTCTTCCAGGTAAAAATGTTTACTTTATGGTGAAAATGACCCCAATGCTGGAACATTCTCTTTGTGTTCCTGTCTTCTCCTGGATCTTGGTCCCGTACTTTTTTACTATATCAACCAGCTCTCCAGTGCCTTCAATCAGACTGGGTGCGTGTGTGTGTATGTGTGTGTGTGTTCCAGCTTTCTACTTGTCTTCAGCAGAGAGTTGAGCCAAATCATCTGGACCACCTAGTCCATTGTTTCAGGAAGTGGAAGTCTGGAGTCTGTTCTTTCAAAGGTATGGTTTTTTTTTTTTTAATTACTATTATGAAAAGAGATCCAGGAAAAAATATGTTTAATTTCAGTATTTCCAAACTTATTTTACTACAGATTGCTTTGTTTTTGTGAAGCAGCTCATGGAACAAATGTTCCATGGCATCTCAATTTACAAAAGGCTTAGATTTCAAAAGGCTGTCCCTAAGAACTTTGCTTCTAAGTTCAAAGTGATGTTAAACAAGGCACCATTGTATTCACGTTTATGCAAAGTTAAGTTACAAGAGAAGAACCTTGTTTGATGGTTTTGTTGAGACTCATTCCACCCCCTGTAACAATTGACATTTTTCACCACTGTCTTTTTTTTTTAATTCTTTTACTTTTATTTTCATTTAATTTTATGCATAGGGAACACCAGATTGGTCAAGAAGGCACCTGGAGACAGATATTTAATGACATATTTAAACATGTTTTATTTTGAAATAAGAATAGATTCACAGGAAGTTATAAAAATAGTACACAGAGTCTAAGTGTACGCTTCATCAGGCTTTCCCTAGTGATGACATCTTATATAACCAAAGTACAATGTCAAGACCAGACATTGATGTTGGTGTAATACTGTTAAATGACCTGCACACCTGTTCAGTTTTTTAGCATTTTTTAATATGCATTCATGTGTGCGTGTGTGTGTGTGTGTGTGTGTGTGTGTGTGTGTGTAATTCTATACAATTTTATTTAGGGTATGGACTCATGTAACTAGCAATACAATCAAGATTTAGAATTGTTCTGTCACCAAAACAACGCCCTCATGCTACTCTTCTATAGACTTTTAACTAATACTTTTGAAGGGTAACGTCAACTATCACTGTTTTATTCAACTTAACATCTTTTCTACCATATTCTTGGAAGATGACATGTTTTCTCTTTCCTTTTTTTTTTTTTTTAAAGATTTTATTTGTTTATTTGACAGAGAGAGAGACAGCCAGCGAGAGAGGGAACACAAGCAGGGGGAGTGGGAGTGGAAGAAGCAGGCTCCTAGTGGAGGAGCCTGATATGGGGCTTGATCCCATAACGCCGGGATCACACCCTGAGCTGAAGGCAGACGCTTAAGGACTGCACCACCCAGGCACCCCTCTCTTTCCTTTTTTTTTAATGAAACGAGAAACTAAGACAAAGAGAAAACAAGAATTTTTCTATAATCATGAATCGAATTAATGACACATTTCTTGACACACTAGTTCAGAGTTCCTTACAATAGACTTTGTTTCCTCTAACACCCTCTCCTTCTTTCTTCCTGTTTGGTTTGGAACAACAGGTCACCTGGAGGTCATGGTTGATAATCACAATCCACAGAGTATTTAATANGTCCCTCCTTCGAAATTTATGTGTCCTTCTTTCTCTGGTCACTTCCCATATTTTCCCATTGTCTTTGATTTTCAGTCCTTTTCTCTGATGGGGTTTTTCTCTGGATTTCTCCTGCTTCTTGAATCTCTGCCAGTTTGGAAAATTGTAAACAACGCCTCTTTATATGCTATGTCTGCACCATTCCCTTTCTTTTATTTTTCCAGAAGGAACCTCATCCCATGTATGATAGAACTCCATTTCCTCTCTTACTCTTTCTTCTGTCTCTTTTCCTCCTTTTTTCCCCCTGTATGCCTCCCTCTGGATATTTTCTCTGGATCTGTCTTTCAAGTTGCTGATTCTCTCATTCTTTAACATGCTTTAGTTCTTTCACTGTTTCTAATTCCAGTTATTGGAGTTTTCTAAGATTTCCCTCTGATTATCCTGACAGTTTCCAAATATTCATCAAAATTCTGCATTTTTTCTCATATCTGCTTGACCACTTAAGCACTGTGATTTTAAGTTCTGTTGTTTGGTAACTCTTGGATCTGGAGCCCTTTGGGGTCTGTTTCTACTGTGTTTCCTTATCACCTCCTATGCCTTGATATTTTTGATTGACTGCCTGATGTACGTAGCAAATCATAAATTTTATTTAAGACCTTATCTTCCTAGAGAGATGATTTACTTTTGTTTGCACCAGCATCCTGGGACCAATTTCAAGGATTGAAGTGATCCTTAGGAAGGCTTCGGTTTCCGAAGGGCTGTTCTGCTTTCCATCCACTCCGACTCCCAGGATATAAGGACTCAGTTGTCTCAACCCAAAGCACGAGAGATATACCAGGACTCTTAGCAGGCCCTGAATGCCTGTTTTTCTCCCACTCACCTCATGAAATTGGCAAAAGCTCTGAATATCTTTTCAAGTTCTTCATCTCCTCTTCCAGGTAAAAATGTTTACTTTATGGTGAAAATGACCCCAATGCTGGAACATTCTCTTTGTGTTCCTGTCTTCTCCTGGATCTTGGTCCCGTACTTTTTTACTATATCAACCAGCTCTCCAGTGCCTTCAATCAGACTGGGTGCGTGTGTGTGTATGTGTGTGTGTGTTCCAGCTTTCTACTTGTCTTCAGCAGAGAGTTGAGCCAAATCATCTGGACCACCTAGTCCATTGTTTCAGGAAGTGGAAGTCTGGAGTCTGTTCTTTCAAAGGTATGGTTTTTTTTTTTTTTAATTACTATTATGAAAAGAGATCCAGGAAAAAATATGTTTAATTTCAGTATTTCCAAACTTATTTTACTACAGATTGCTTTGTTTTTGTGAAGCAGCTCATGGAACAAATGTTCCATGGCATCTCAATTTACAAAAGGCTTAGATTTCAAAAGGCTGTCCCTAAGAACTTTGCTTCTAAGTTCAAAGTGATGTTAAACAAGGCACCATTGTATTCACGTTTATGCAAAGTTAAGTTACAAGAGAAGAACCTTGTTTGATGGTTTTGTTGAGACTCATTCCACCCCCTGTAACAATTGACATTTTTCACCACTGTCTTTTTTTTTTAATTCTTTTACTTTTATTTTCATTTAATTTTATGCATAGGGAACACCAGATTGGTCAAGAAGGCACCTGGAGACAGATATTTAATGACATATTTAAACATGTTTTATTTTGAAATAAGAATAGATTCACAGGAAGTTATAAAAATAGTACACAGAGTCTAAGTGTACGCTTCATCAGGCTTTCCCTAGTGATGACATCTTATATAACCAAAGTACAACGTCAAGACCAGACATTGATGTTGGTGTAATACTGTTAAATGACCTGCACACCTGTTCAGTTTTTAGCATTTTTTAATATGCATTCATGTGTGTGCGTGTGTGTGTGTGTGTGTGTGTGTGTGTGTGTAATTCTATACAATTTTATTTAGGGTATGGACTCATGTAACTAGCAATACAATCAAGATTTAGAATTGTTCTGTCACCAAAACAACACCCTCATGCTACTCTTCTATAGACTTTTAACTAATACTTTTGAAGGGTAACGTCAGCTATCACTGTTTTATTCAACTTAACATCTTTTCTACCATATTCTTGGAAGATGACATGTTTTCTCTTTCCTTTTTTTTTTTTTAAAGATTTTATTTGTTTATTTGACAGAGAGAGAGACAGCCAGCGAGAGAGGGAACACAAGCAGGGGAGTGGGAGAGGAAGAAGCAGGCTCCCAGCAGAGGAGCCCGATGTGGGGCTCGATCCCATAACGCCGGGATCACGCCCTGAGCTGAAGGCAGACGCTTAACGACTGCACCACCCAGGCGCCCCGCTCTTTCCTTTTTTTTTAATGAAACGAGAAACTAAGGCAAAGAGAAAACAAGAATTTTTCTATAATCATGAAACGAATTAATAACACATTTCTTGACACACTAGTTCAGAGTTCCTTACAATAGACTTTGTTTCCTCTAACACCCCCCTCCTTCTTTCTTCCTGTCTGGTTTGGAACAACAGGTCACCTGGAGGTCATGGTTGATAATCACAATCCACAGAGTATTTAATCCGAAGTTTGTGATATGAAAATCAAATACTCAACTTTGCCTACAGCAAATATTGCATTATTCTACTTAGCAAGAATTATAGAGTGAGTAACTTGGAAATCATTCACATAGTTATTTTTGAAAGAATGCCTAAATCTGAATAGAATTTCTAAACTCTTAGCTCAAGAGTTGATTACTTCAAAAACAAGAAATGAATGCATTGACTGTGTCTACAAGTGACATTTCCTAGTTTTCTTCTTTATCATCTCTCATCTTTGGGGGTTTGCCTAAAGGTCACCAAGTTTTGAAGGAACCTAATAAGGATTCAACAGCTTTCTGCAGGGACAGAGAACGTTTCCGGAGAGGGCAAGAATATTTAATGAAGTCCAAGAGCAGAAATTAACCATCTGGGGTTTGTACAATCCCATAAGTACTCCTGAAACATCTTTGGGAAAAAGTACTGGGTGCAAAGAGGTCTAACATCATCTGTAGTGACCTCCCGGGGCCATCCAGTGTAGACCAAGGAAGCTTTTCACCCTAGTGTTTGCCTGCTACAGACTTTGTATGCATGAGGCCCAGGAGAACATCTGAGAAGCAAGAGGCCCTTAGAGTCTCTCTCTGCGTGCACATTATTTGTGCAAGTGTAGAGACACCTGGAGTGGTAGAATTTAGGGACAAGAAAGGAAAAGGCATCATGACACAGTATGTTACATGATTCATTTTCCCAAACAAACATCCCACTGGAGTTTTGTCGTTTGGGAGGGTATGAAACTCTCTTCTTGGCATAGAAAATACAGCAAAGCAATTATAACCTAGGGAACCACAGCAGAATTTTAGCAACATTAATATCTCTGGTATGTTCACTCCCAAACCACCTTCATACCCATCTTCAAAGATGTGTTGGATTCTTAGGCTGGGGCTGTGTTTCAATGAGTGATCTGCACTATAGATTATCAAATACTACAGATATTCTCATACTTGGACAATTAACTCACACAATGTATTCACATCTGTCATCACAAGTGAACTGCTCTCCATGTAAGGCTTTTTAAATTCATTTAGTCCTTTTTCTCTGATGTTTTTTCATCATGACTAGATTTTTAAATTTTTGGCTCACAGGAGATCTACCTTAAAGGCATTTCTATCTGTTTTAAACATAGTAAGCGTTATAGCACCATAGAACAGATTTGAAAGTTGGAAGATGCTTATCTAAACAGAGGCAGACGTTGAATACCTCACCATTCTCTCATTCGTGCTCCCGTCAATGATGGGCTTCTCCATCAAAGGGAGACCCTGTGTTTAATTTCCTAAGCAAGGCAAGTCAGGCCCGAGGAAAGAAAGGTTTTCTAACCCTACCGATTTGCTGTTTGGAGAACTGAGACAATTTAAGATGTGGAAAAATTTAAGTTGCAGAAAATAGACTGAAAATGCTGAATATTGAAGATAATATGCCTTTGGCAAAGGCAACATCCTTTTTCTAGGAAAAGAGCTTAAACAAGCCTTATTAAAAAAAAAAAAAAACCACTGAGTATATTGGACGTCAAATACCTCTTAAACAAATAACATTTGGGTGACTTAATTGCAAAGGTACCAATTATGTATTAGATTTTTTTTTCTAAATAAAAAACTCATGGGTATAAAAAAATAAGGGGGAAAATTCACAGCTTTTTCCTCACACCGTAGGGTAGAGGCCACCCACCCCGTTTGGGGGTCCTGCACACTTCACACTGAAAGCAGATCAAAGAGCCTGAAAGCCCAAAGCTGACAATCTAGGGATATTTTTATAACCCAAGGGGGGAAAATCACTTTGCAGTTTCCATCACACATGGAAAAGTGATTAATTATATTGGGAGAGGGAAGCTTATAATAGTCAAAGAAGCCATGTTAAGTACATCTCTGACTCCTCGTTTTATACATGGCGGAAAGGCCAAAGAGCTTCATGGCAGCACATGGGAAGGAAGTTGCACGGAAATGAATGTTTTCAAGAATCTATTATTGAAATTTACAATCTGTAGACGTTTACTGAATTGTCTGTGGTGGCGAAGTCGCTAAAGGTGAATTAATGTTGTTTTTGATTACACCAAATGAATACCCGTGGATTTCAGGAAGGCCACAAGATAAAATATAAAGTCTTACCTTAAAAGACCATCAACAATGAGCCTATTTTGCAAAAACCCCACCCCATCTAACAATGCTATCATTTTATCGACTTTTCCCTTGGACTATGCCTTCCAAAGATGGGGCTGCCCTGACTTGTAGAAACAATAAACAATCTTGAGAGATTAAAATAAATGACTGCAGGCTTCTTTTAATTTTGTGCAAACCTTTTGTGAGAATAAAAGAATCACTATCCTTAAATAACTGTAGAATTACATCACTGATCAGCTATGTCCCTGGTGGATAAGAACTCAAGGTGAGACACGGTGTATGAAAGGAATTGCTTCTTTGGTAAAAACCCTTCAGCAATTAAAAACTCCAGACAAAGGGCTTTCTCTCTGCATCCTCTTCACTATGCAACCCCCCTCTTCCTTTCCTACCCCACCGGTGAAAAAGGCCAGAAGTTTGGTTGTGGGAACGTAACGTAGTTCTGGCTATAGTTTTGCTGTCTCTAAGGTTAATCATAAAAACATTATGAGCTGTGGGTTGGAAGTAGTTTTGAAGAAAGTGTTTTCAGGCATTGCAAATGCTGACTAGTTTGAGAAAAACTGACTGTATTGAACTGAAAATTCATTCAAGTGGCCTTTTTTCTCCTGCTAGTCCATGGTGAGTTTGCGTTCTTTCTGGAGACACTTCTGGGGTTGGTTCTGTGTTGAGTTTCCTGCAAACCACTGCAGAGTCCCTCCAACGGGAAGGGAGGCGAGCTGTTGAAGGTATGTTCTGCTCAGTGGGTAGTGATCTCCTCGGGGACTCAGGTTGGTGGGTGGGAGTCTAGACAGCTTTTCTCTGGATAGTGAACCATGTGCAACATTAATGAAGACGATTCTTTACAGAAAAGAATTTCGAATTGTGCTTCTGGATTAAGGACTTGCATATGTCATTTTGGAGGATGAGATGACTATTTACAAGTCAAAAGGCCTTCCCCCTGCTGTTAACTAGCCTGGGAATGATAATGACAGTGATGATTATTACTATTACGATGGTGATGGTGGCGGTGCTGTTAATAATGGCTGAAAGTGAGCAGTTACAAGGCCAAGTCCCTCACTGAGTATTTTGGGTGCAACTTCCCAGTTCAACAAGTCAGTAATTATGTGAGATAAATACAATTATTCTCACAGAAAAACAGGTTACAAAACCTTATATCACGTGCTCATGGCCACACAACCAGAAAAAGATACAGCTGAGAAGGGATTCTAGATGTTGCTGAGCTTTTACTCATTCTATCAGGGTTTTTCTTATCAGCGATGCTCTGTTTGCAATTGTTATTTGAAGTTCTTCGTACAGAACCTTTCCATCTGAAAGGCGAATGACATTCAGACTCTGCCTGCTCTCCCAAACCACATAGATGATTTCCACTTACATCATCAGTTGTTGCTATGGACTGAATGTGTCCCCCCAAAATCATATGTGGAGGCCCTAACCCCAACATGATCATAATTTGGAGATGGGGCCTATAAGGAGGTAATTAAGGTTGTGAGGTCATAGAGGTGGGGTCTTGATTCAGTGGGGGCAGTGTCCTTATAGCAGACTAGGAGACAGGAGAGCACTTCCTCTTTTTCTCTCTCATTCTGTCTCTCTCCCTCCATCCCTCTTTCTTTCTCTCTTTTCCTTCCTCCCTCCCTCCTGTTCTCCTTCTCCTCCCCCTCCTCCTCTTCCTCCTTCTTCTTTTTCTTCTTCTTTCCCTCCCTCCCCCCTCCTTTCTCTTTCTCTCTCTGCCATGTGAGAACATATCACGAAGGGGGTCATCTGCAAGCCAGGGAAGAGATTCTCACCAGGAACCAAATCTACTGACACCTTGATCTTGAACTTCCAGCCTCTAGAATTGTGAGAAATAAATTTATCTTGTTTACCAACCTCCCCTCCTCAGTCTGTGGTATTTTCTTACCTCAATCTGAGCAGATCAATAAAATTCTCTATAAAGAAGAAAAGAAGGAAGAAATACAAGGAAAGAATTTAAAAAGCAGCAGAAGAAAGAAATCAAGTGACTCATAAACATATAAATTGTTGGGAAAGTGACCCTGAAATCCATTATCCACTGTTAGCCACTTAGTGGCTGACCTAACACCAAGATCGAGGTCAGGGTTTAATCAATTTTGGTATTTAAAAGATTTGGTTGAGAAAAGAATCAGTTGGTTCATTTTTGTAATTTTTGTGACATAGCTAGATTTTGACAAACTACGTTGGGAAGACGGCAAAATTAGTTCAAAGCTTTTAGGATTATACACAAGCATTCTATCTGGTTCTCTGTTTCCAAACCATTATAATCCCATAGTTGCATTTAAGGGAGTGACACAGGGATCAGAATGTAATTTTCCAGAGCATCCAGATAAAAAACACACAGTGCTTTAGTTGTCCATATTCGGAAATGCAATTTGTATTTTCATCTTTCTGGGTTAAAAGTGTACTTTAGACAGGAAGAGTCTGGAACTGTGCATTAACCAGGGATAGCTGCATTTCCAGCAAGCCAGCCTGGGATCCAATGCTCCTGCAGTCTAGGCACCTCGCCAGCAGGGAGGAGATTTTAAATACACAGAGGAAATTTTGCAAACCTTTCCTGCTTAATTAAAATAAATTTGGGGAAATACACTAAGATAAGGAGAAAGTTACTGCAATCGTATTGCTAATTTATCATTCTTCCCACAAAATAATTTGTAAAACTGCCGTAGGAATGTGCATGTGAAAACCTGTCGGGAATCCTGGCATGTGAATCAAACCACGCACGGTCACGAAGGAAGCCGTCAGACTTCCTCATCAAAAGCAACGAAGAACATTTTGGAATCCAGGTGTCATTTCCAGACAGAGAAGGAAGTAAAGGGGTTTTCAAAGGCAGGACTGTCAGCGATTTCGGCACTGCCTTTGTTTTTTTCTGATATGTAGAACAGAGCACAGAGAATAAGGAGTTAGGAAGAAAATTTCAAAAGTCGGGACATTAACCAATGTATCCAGTATTCAACTGATGGGTTTAGGAGCAGGACCCGGGGGTCTGCGGGGAAGATGGGAGCCGGTCTTTGCAGGGCACAGCCTCTGATTTCTCTTGCTTGCTTTACACTCTTCCCTGTCTGCAGCTGTTGCAAGACAGGTGAGAAACTGGCAGGGGCACTGATCCCAGAGGAAGTCAGGACTTCAGATACGTCAGAGGTCCCAGAATCAGTCTTCCATCTCGTGCATGTGGAAATGTGCAATTTGGACATTTCAAGGAAGAGTATGTTTTATGTCCACCCATCTTCCAGGCCATGAGTCATGCCATGAGGCGTGTGGCAACTTTTCCTTCCCTATCAGTGTCTCTAACCAAACTAAGCCGATTTACGCTTGACCCAAATCTAAGCCCTTTTCAGGAAAGTTCCTCCTGTTTTGCCAAACATAGGACTGCAAAGCTTAGGACTGAGTACTTCGCTCATCAGTTGGACTTCTCCATTGATAAATGAATATCATCAATAAAAGATTCTTTGAAAGGCATCCCTATTGAGCCTCATCGAAGCAATGTAAAAATTATGAATATTGAGGGGCACCTAGGGAGCTCAACTGGCTAAGCGTTGGACTCTTGGTTTTGGCTCAGGTCCCAATCTCAGGGCTGTGAGATCTAGCCCTGCATCCGGCTCCGCGCCCAGCTTGAAGCACGCTTGGATTTCTCTCTCTCTGCCCCTCCCCACCACCCCTTCTCTCTCCCTGAAAAAAAATATGAACATCAAAACTTCCAAGATGAATGTTTTCAAGCAGCATGTACTCACTTGGAAAATTGTTCATGAGTTGCACCCTTCTCATTTTGGGAACAAAACAATTAAATCGTTCTAGAGCCAAATGAAAAGCACACTGAATCCGTACAGGGGGGGTTGTTGCTCTTTCCATAAAACAAAGAGGAATTTTTGTTTATTCCTTTATCATTTCTGGTCTAAGATATTGCGGTCATAGAAGGAGAAATTGTCCATTCTGCTCCTCGTTCTTAAATCTCCGATTTCAGCTTCTGTTTTGTAGTAAATGTCTATGATTGGCATTCTGTATCACTTTGTGATACACTTTTATCACGTTGCCATTTTCTTGGTTCTGAAAATAGACCCTAACTGACCCTGGGGTTATTCTTCATATAAACAGCTTTTTTTTGTTTTTCATATTATGAAAATTATGGACACGTGCTCTAAAGAAATATTGAAGGAGAAATTTTAAAATGCCTATAATTTCACCACCCAAATAGAAACATTGTTAATATGGGAGTGAGTACAAATTTTCCAACCACTGCTATTTCAAATCCATTGTTTTAAGAAAGGAATATGCTCTGAAAGCATGAAAAAAACTATGTTCAAAGTTACACAGCTAGTCAGGGAAAAGACCAGAGGACCAGTCATCCTCATTTGGTCAGGTTGTCCCAAGGTTAAAATGGAAAGTCTCACTTCCTGGAAATCTTCTCAGTCCCTGTGAATCCTGGACTGGAGGCAAGACCAGGACTCGACCCCAAACCCAGGTTTTTGTGGTCCATATGTGGTGCATATGGGTACATACATGCTCACTCATACCTGTTAAAAAAACGTGCTCCTGTGATGTATAGTTTGGTGACTTTATTCATTTTATATACATGGAACGTATTTCTCTGCCAATACATGTAATTCTGCAATATAACTTTTAATCTTTCCACATTATTCTGTAGTGTGGATCAACCAAAATGTATTTTACCAATTGTGTATTAATGGCTGTTTGCATTATTTCTGAATATTTGATATCATAAACAATCCCGTGATATAAAAGGTACTTACACATTCATCTTATTATTATTATTTTTTTAGATTTTTATTTACTTATTTGACAGAGAGAGAGAGTGAGAGAGAGAGCACAAGCAGGGGGAGCAGTAGGCAAGGGAGAAGCAGGCTCCTGGCTGACCTGGGAGTTCAACTTGGGACTCGATCCCAGGACCCTGGGATCATGACCTGAGCTGAAGGCAGACACTCAACCAACTGAGCCACCCAGGTGTCCCCACATTCATCTTAATACACTGCCCTCTCAGGACAACTTTTTGAAGTAGAATTACCAAGTCAAAGAGTTTGCACATATGTTAAGGCTTTTGGCGTATATTACCAAATTGCTCTGCAGAAAGTTTATGCCTGTTTACCCTATCACCAGCAGCCATAGCCTTCCCAATGATAGAGATCATCAATCATGTAATCATTCATCATTTGATGAGCAGATATTAAAAATTCACTGATATTTTAATTTCTATGTCTTTAATTATTAAGGGGGTAAATATACTTTTAGGTTTTTATCGGTTGCTTGAATTTCATTTTTTTTTTTTAAAGATTTTATTTGACAGACAGAGACAGCCAGTGAGAGAGGGAACACAAGCAGGGGAGTGGGAGAGGAAGAAGCAGGCTCCTAGTGGAGGAGCCTGATGTGGGGCTCGATCCCAGAACGCTGGGATCACGCCCTGAGCTGAAGGCAGACGCTTAACGACTGCACCACCCAGGTGCCCCGATTGCTTGAATTTCTTATCGTGTCAATTTTCTAATCATGGAATTCCATGGATTATTCATCTTTCTTGGCTTCTAGAGATTTTGCACAGAACTTATCGTTGCAAATATTCCCTTAAGTTCATGTTTGTCTTTGAACGACTCTAGTGTTGATGGTGATGGTGATGGGAATCGTAAGAAGTCAAATGTTTTACTGAATTCCAAATTTTAAATTTTTGATTTTTTTCTTAAGCTAATGTAATAGAGACCTTTTCTTTTGCATTTAAAAGAAAACTTACATCGAGGCATTTTGGGCATCAACTTAAAGTGGTGGACAGAACGAGAGGCAGAGTCGGAGGCCGGGGGTCCAGCCCTACATTGCCGCCAGTCAGGGAATGGCTGTGGACACAGTTTTTACATCTTTGTAAGATTAGCCTCCTCGAGCCCATTCTGCACAAGTTCATTGGCACAAGTTCGTTGCTCTAGATCTTGGCTGTCCATAGTAATCACCTGGGGAGATATCAAAACTATGGACAATCGGGACACATCCCGGCCCATGTAAATAAAATCTCTAGGGTTGGATCCAGCCATCCCCACTCTTCTAAGGTCCCTGGTCACTGGAGACCACTGATCTGGATGGATGCTGTGTTTTCCAAACTTGCCTGATGATTTCTGTAATTCCTTCCCAGGCTTCTGCCTGGAAATTTGGATATAGTATGTCTGGGTTGAGTCCCGAGAATCTGTGGCATTAGCCAGCATTTCAGCCATTCTTATTCTTGGGCATTTGGGGACACCTTGAGCTGGGGTTCTTTTAACATAACATTCATTTATTCCTGATAGTCTTTTTAGATGGCTTCTTGCAGAAATCTTATTCTGAGGCTGACGTTATCAGCGAAGGCTTGAATGACATCCTGGGAGTTAGCACTCTGACACCTGCCCAGTCTCCTAGATACCATCACAGAGGATTCAAACCACATGGGACACTGGGGACTGTCCATCCCAAACCCCTAAAAGAAACTGAAAGGAAGCATCCAAAGTCACACAGCTGGTTACTGAGTTCAGAGCCAGAGACAGGAATCAGATGCCTGGCCCCTAATCGCAGACCATCCTGGCCTCCTCCCAGCTCAGTGACTTCACCTGTGTAATGGGGGCAAGAGTCCCTCCCTAAACCTTCCTTTGAGAAGTCTTCCAAAAGTCAGTGGGGTGATGTCTGCAGGGCTTATGAGCAACTTAAATGAAAGACACTGTAACAAGTACAAATAACTATTTTTCATATTACATTCCAAACCTGTGCAACGTCGAAAGGCTCTTTTTATGTAAATATGCAGAAACAACGGTTGAAGGGGAGTAGCCCCTGTATCCCACATTTTGTATTCCCAGACTCCTTTTACCGTTCATCTTGTTAGTGACGCATCAATAGTGCACCGGCCGGGCCGGGGCGGGAGGAAAGAACCAGAGGACAAAGCGCTGTTCTCAGTGACTGGCTGGGGTTCAGTCTCCTATAGCACCCCGCACTCTGCTCTTCACAGCCCCAATCCCAGCTTTCACTAAACCACTTACCTGCATGGACACGTGCTTAATGCCTGGCCACGCCCACCAAACCATGAGCCGCCTGAGGTCCCCTGTGACCCTGGAGCCTGGTACGGTGTCCACCCAGGTGTTTTTTGAATGAATGAACACACGAGTCTGTGAACGCATGATCCTGGTCAACTGCAAGGCTGACCGCTGAGTGAGGACATCAGGGTCACTTCGATAAGCAAAAGGGATAGTTAGTACTTGAGATCTGTGCCCTTCACTCAAGGAACGTCACGTGTTCCTGGGCGCATTATCCCTCCCCCCCCCCTCTACTACACAAAATGTGTGTATGACGCTGGCTTTGCTATTTAAATCACTGGGGTGTATGGGAGTCATGGGTATATGGGAAGTAAGGACTGAGGGCTGGGGTACGCAGCATTTTTAGTTATCCTGACTGAGTTACAAATGTAGTTGAGGGATCACCCCTCCCCCTTTTTAGTTGAGGGCCTGCTAAGGGATAATATGCATTATCTCATTCGTCATCCCTAAGACCCTGGGGAGTAGGTATGACCACCCACATTTTGAAAATCAACAAGCCAAGGCTCAGAGTGGTCAAGTAACCAGCACAAGGTCACACAGCGAATATTTGGATCAAGTCTCTGGGTTGCTAAATTCCTGTCCCTTCTGCAATATTTTACTGCCTCCCTGCCTCATGAACTCAAGTGTATTTTTTCTAGACTGTTTCTCATGGTCCTACCTCAGTAGGCTTTACTTTTAAAGTTTAATCATGACCCAAGAACGCCACAACCTACAAAGAGATGAGCAAGACGGAGGATGAGGGGCAGTGAGTTTACAATGAGGTCTTCCTCGTGAGAAGCAGGGAGTTACGTTCATGGAAAAATGTGCAGTTAAACTCAGAGTGAAAATACCAACGATGGCTCATTGTAGAGTGGAAATGATCAGTCAACCAACCCAATGTTTTGTCTACATGACATAAATAACTGTTTGGGGTATTTTTTTTTCCACTCCATTGGCCAATTTAAGTGCACTGTGAACAGAACATTTGATTCATTCAAACTGTTTCCAAAACTCTAATTTAGTGCAATGTATGGCTTAAAATTTACCGTTAATATTCGTGAACCCCCCCGTCTGTAAGCGTGCCCACGGCAACACACGCGCCACCGTCATCGCCGTGCCTCCCAAGTGCGTTCCGCGCTCACGGAGCTGACTTATTAAGTGAAACACTGGTGTGTTTACTCTCCCTACAGCCACGTCGCATCACAAGGGTGTGTTGTCTCCCCCTTGAGAACATTTGTTTATAAAAGGGGTAAGAGTTTTTAATATATATGCAAAGAATGATAATGAACTGTGTCTGGCCAGCACATACCCGAGCGAGATTCCATCTAGTTCCAACAATGCAGAGTGCCAGGGCTGAGGCCGTTTTTACCGTAACTCACATTTTCAGCCCTGTGAAGTCGCCGCCCACACAGGAAATGACTTGGAACAGGTGGTCCACGGAGCTTGCTGGTCTCGTCTGGCTCCACGGGTAATGCTTGTGGGCTACTGAGTCACTGAATAATTATGAGCCTGAACAAAAGGCTCTCAGATAAGCCCGAAGTCAAGACAGAGAGAAAGGCAAGGTGTAGCAAGTGACTGTCTCAGCGTGCTCACTGCTCAAACCGAGTTGACGAATGAGCGTCCCTTAGGAAACAATGCCCCTTTGGTTCTCGATCCTCCTTGCTCCCCAAGCATCTGGGAGCAGCAGGATGAGAAAGAACAGGTGAAGGATGTCAATGTATGGAAATGCAGTAGAAAATATCCTACTTGGGATTACTGCTTACAGAGACCTTGAGCTGTCATGTCTCGTGCGTGTGAGCTGTCATACACATGTACGTATGTGTGTCCTGGGCACGTACAGACTTTCATCTCTTTGGATCCCTCCTCCAACTGGGAGGCAGTGATGTAATTCTTCCCATTTTACAGATGAAGGAACTGAGGCTTAGGAGCCCATGTACGTTGCTTTAGCTTTCAGAAAGGTGGAAATGGGTGGAACTGTGTCCCCTCAGAAAGGACATTTTTGTGTCCTCACCACCGATACCCTAGACTATGACTTCTTTGGAAATATTTTTGCAGATGTCATTAACCAAGGTGAAGTCATACTGGAGTGAAATGGGCCCCTAATCCCACGTGGCTGGTGTCCTTATAAAAAGAACTCCATGGGAACAGACAGAGACAAAGAGGGAAGGCCATGTGAGGACAGAGGACTGGGGAGAGGCAGCTACACGCCAAGGAACATCAAAGATGGCCAGCAACCCACCAGAAGCTAAGACGTGGCAAGGAAGGATCCCCCTACAGGTTTCAGAGGGAGCACAGCCCCACTGACTCTTTGATTTCAAGCTTCTGACCCCCAGAGCTAGGAGATAATGGCTGTTATTTTCAGCCACCCAAGTTGTGGTGTTTTCTCCTGGCAGCCCCAGCACACTGATACGGGTGGGAACGAACATTTATTGAGATCCTGCCATGCGCTTTTGGGTTGACCTTCCACCATTCCCAGACAACCTGTACATCGCATCAAGTTCAGGAAATGGAAGCTTTCCCATTCTTCCAGGAGTAGGTAAGTTTCCTTTTACCTGCATAGGTAAGCTCTCATAGGATCATTTAAAAAATTTCTAGCAGCAGATGGTAGGAAGCAATCGCTAGTTTGAATGTAAACATTCAGCTGAAAATAATGTAAGTGGGGAATATGCAGCAGAGAGGTAAGAAAAGCAAGTGGGTCCATCAGGAAGTGGAGAAAGGAGAAAGAAAAGGCCATAGGCTCAAATCCTGAAATATTCCTCGAGTCAGAGAGTCAGGCCTCACTTCAGGAAAAATACCCTGGGTGAGACCCCCTCTACCTGCCACTAACTCTGAACTTGGTAAACCAGTGTCTGTAAGAATTCCTTCATTTCTAACTCCAATGACAAGCCAAGGGGCTCCGAAGGCACCTTCGGTTTCCATAATTCACAGGATCAGAACTCACAGAAAACTGTTTATTCATAGTTGCGGTTTATTACAGAGAAAGAATACAGAGTAAAATCAGCCAAGGGAGAGGAGCACAGGGCAGGGTCCAGGGGGTACCAAACACAGAGCTTCCAGAGGTCCTATCTCTGTGCCACCAGGACAGTGTGAGTCTCCCAGCACTGAGGTGTGACGGTATCCAGAGAGAATGCCAGCCAAGAAATCTCACCAGTGCTCTGGGGTCCAGAGTCCTTCCTGGGGTTCCAGCACATGGACGGGGTTGAGTGGCTGATCTCAGTTTCCAGCCCCTCAAGAGGCAGAGCTGAGACCACGGGACTCAAAGCCCCTCTCCCAAAGCTTGTTGACGGGGCTCCCAGTCCCCACCCTACATCACATTGTTATTATCTGGCTGGTGCAAAGCCCCGAGGCAAAGAAAGACACTCCTATCAGGCAGGACATTCCAAGGGCTTAGTGATTACCTCCCAGAAACCAAGGGCAAAGACCAGACCCCTCTTTGGGCAAGTTTAAATTCTTTTCTAGATCCTAAATTAGACACAGACTTCCATTTTTCCATAAACCCTCGCCCTAGGGAAACATCTCTGCATCGCTAATTCTGGGAGGTAGACCCTCAGGAAGGGAAGAGACAGGGTCACTCCGTCCTCCCACACGCTCCCTAGTGTTTCTGGAGCAAATCCCGCTCGGAGCCTTCTCACTGGTGGGTGTCTTTGTGCAGCTGGGTCCTTACAGTGAGTACTCTGTTGCGCTCACCGGGTATACTCTGTTTAAGAACAAGATGGGCCTGGGCCTAGGAGGAGGTAGAAAGCCCAGGCCAATGGGCATGGACAAAATATAGTAGGACTGGGGCACTGGAGAGGGAGAGGAGCCAGCAGCCCAGAAGCAGGGGGTGGTGGGGGCAGGATCAAGGTCAGAGCCTGCAATTCTCCGCGGCCATGCTCAGTACCCAGAGGACAAGGGTCCCCTGGCTCAAGTTCGTGATGGGGGATGGGGATACTCCACTCTTGCTTATGACTTTTTTTTATGCCAAAATACAAAGCATGTGACCTTCCTCAGAAGCTGCGTGCATAACCTAGGTAACCAGGAGGAGCCAGGGCTCCCCCTTGAGAAGACAAGGACGTTGTTTCTCCTGCTTCTAGCATCACCGTCCTTCCTTTCTGGACGGCCAGTGTCTTTATAAAGCCGTTGCCTCTCTTCTACCCATGAGGCCATCATGCATCTGTCCAGTTTCTTAGATTTTATGACCAAACTGTAGACATTATTTCTGTGTTTTCATTCAGCAAGCAAACATTCGTTGAGTTCTCGAAGTATTTTTACGACATAGACCAGCGGCACAGCGTCCGGGGAAAGTTGCCTGAGTGACGATCCCGGTCCCAGCGGCCGGCCGCCTTAATGGGGATCTTTGTCCCACACACATTTTTGATGCAAAATGTGCCACAGGCAAAAGGGATGATTTTAAAAGAGGAAAGAAATGGGGGGAAAAATGGGCAACAAGAGTAATCATTTGCAGCCAATTTGAACTTTTTCCCCATGACTTTACAGGGTTTAGAAAGATTCATTTCATGGTAAATGACTGAAAATAAAATCTTTCTTTGACTAGAACTCCATGAACACCATACCTAAAACTGGAAAGAGAGGTTAAAGTTACTGAAACCATGTCCATGGATGCGTGAGACCTACCGGAGAGTAGAAATGTGTTTCGAATCTTGAGTTTTGACCCATCATTTGAAATTCATTTTCTCTGACTTTTCCATAAGCCATGCCAAAGAAAATAAAGGAGCCAGCCTTAGCCCCCTCGCAAAGCTCCCCCCCTCGCTGCCAGGCCCACTAGCTCTCTCAGATCGCCATGTGGCAGCTCAGGGTCCTGAGGATTCAGACGAATACAGAGCAAGTTGTCCTGACGTCTGTTTTTCATTGACAAGAGCAGAAATTAGCATCACCTTCGGCCGGATTCTGCACTGTATTCCATAATGCATTAGGGGCCCCTTTCTGATTTTATTTCATATTCTGGCTTGATAGCGCAGTTTCTCTTAACTTCAAAGGTTGTTCTCTGCTTGAATAACTCCTCCAAGCTTGGGGGAGGTGTAAAAAAAATGGGTCTTTATTCTAAATGGGAATTTACTACCCCCACCCCCAAAAAACCTATAAGGGATGCAACAGGCAAAAAACTCCTTGCTAATCAAGTAAAATAAAATAAAACCTTAACAAGAATATGGATGAGAAACGTTTCCTTTATTTTAGAACGATCCAGATTACCCTTAGACGGTGGCTAGTTAATATCATTGTAAGCCTCCTGACGCAATCCACCGCAAACCCTGATACTCCAAGCTAGCTGTGGATTGTTGCTTCTAATCCGTTAGGGGCATTAGCATAACTTCAGCTTTGCCTGGTGTGTTTGTGCTTTTCCCGTTTTACACGGATCCTTTATAGTATATTAATATCATGCGTAATGTCAACATTTGGAAAAGGTTTGTGACTGACGGGGCTGAAAAGACATATCTCTCCAACAGCCTGTTTCTATAACTGAAGTCATTCTTCTTTAAGATACAGACCACCATATGCTTCCACTTTTTTTTTTTCTTTCTGTTTTTGTCAGGGGACCTCTGCACGTTGGATTTCAGTATAAATTTCAAATATATGAAGACAGTTCCAAAAGCTCAAGCCAGCACACCCTCGTCTCCTTATGGACCCCTCTCCTGAGGATTTACAGAGGCCTTCGAAGCCTCTCATCTGTAGTTGGGGTCAAGCCTATAACAGTAATAGCTGATGTTTATTGAGTATTTACTATATACCAGGCACTGTGCTGAATGTTCTATGTGTATTGGGATCTTGAGGGTTCCCGAGAAGTCTATGAAGGACAGATGGGAGAAAATGGTAGCGCAAGGCAGTCAAGAACGGCTTGCCCCGGGGCTCATGTGACATTGCAGGCACCCAAGACCTAACTCTGTGCTCTCTGTTTTTACCCTATTGACCCTGTGTGACCAAGATGGGCACCTGCTCACGGCAACACACTCACAGAAGCACAAACACCACTTCTTGAACGCGTCCCTTTAGCAGAATTCACTTCTCTTGCTAAGGGAGCAGGGCCTTTTTTCCATTCCCTAGTTCACTCTGAGCCTTCAGGGGGGAATGGGGTCCCTTTCCAGGGACAAGGGTCATTACTGTAAGATGCATTGGACCCACGACCAATTCCTTCCCAGAACCACCCATCGCACGATGGAGAAATAATCCAGTGCAGTAAATATTTAGTAAGCACATATTATTTATAATACTTGTATTATGATGATGAGGGCAAAAACGTTCACAGATCCCTTAAACCATTCCGCATATCCCACCCCCCCCCGACATACACATGCACAAAATTTAGAAGTGTGGCCTTCCGGCCTCTGGAGCCTCGTGGAGTGTTCCAGGGTTGTGAGATAGGAGAGGATTAGAAAAAAACCAAAGCTTGGCTGGGAAAGGCTCTGAGTCATTCACAGGAGGAAAGAACAAGCCTGGAAATGAACAGGAGGTTGGGGAGAGACTGGGAAGGGAAAAGGTGGGTAGAGGCTGGAGAGCGGAGTGGGTGTCGACAGGGTTTCACGCCGACTTCCTGAGCAGCGTGAACCCTTCACGCTGCTTCAGGAGACTTAGGAAGGACTTACCTTCTCCGGACCCTCTCACACGGCAACTGCACCCTCCTCCCAGACGTGTAACTTGGACGAGGGATTTTGGTGGTGGGGAGGGAGGCAGGCGAGGTATGCGAGGGACATAAGGATGACCTCTGATCTCAGAGAGCTTTCAGCCTAATATGTTATTTCAAGCAAATGCCAAGAATAAATGAAACACCTGTGCTAGATCAGAACAGCAATGGAAAGAGATTGATTCACAGGTGGAGGAAATCAGAACACGGAGGTGGGCTTCAGTGTGTTCCCCTGGGGAAACGAGGGTGGGGCGTGAACGGAGCTTGGACGGGTGCTGCCTGTGAGTGGGGAAAGCCTGACTCCCCATCCTGTGGCAGTCCTGCCTAGAAGGATCATGTCCTGGGAAAACTGCCACTCTCGGACAAACTGGGAGTGCGGGTCAACTGACTCCTGTCAGTACCTAGGAGCTCCTGGTCCTGCCTCTGCTACCGCCCAACTGTCTGTCCTCATTCGCTCTCTGTCCCCACCACCGAGGAAGGCTTCCAAAGCTCCCCTTCCTAAATGATACAGTGGAAGACCTAACCCAAATAATAAGAGTTTCAGAAGGAGAAACCGTACCTGTTGAGGGAAATTTTTAAAGCAATGCACCCCAATGTTCATAGCAGCATTGTCCACAATAGCTAAATTGGGGAAGGAGCCGAGATGCCCTTCAACGGATGGCTGGATTAAGAAGATGTGGTCCATATATACAATGGAATATTACTCAGCCATCAGAAAGAATGATTACACAACATTTGCAGCAACATGGACGGGACTGGAGGAGATAATGCTAAGTGAAGTAAGTCAAGCAGAGAAAGACAATTATATGGTTTCACTCATTTATGGAACATAAGAAATAGGAAGATCGGTAGGAGAAGGAAGGGAAGAATGAAGGGGGGGGTAAACAGAAGGGGGAATGAACCATGAGAGACTATGGACTCTGGGAAACAAACTGAGGGCTTCAGAGGGGAGGGGGGTGGGGGATTGGGATAGGCCGGTGATGGGTATTAAGGAGGCCACCTATTGCATGGTGCACTGGGTGTTATACTCAAATAATGAATCATGGAACATTACATCAAAACTAAGGATATACTGTATGGTGACTAACATAACATAATAA
>NC_048218.1:9501903-9505552 GCF_002007445.2 Ailuropoda melanoleuca
ATGCCAGGAGCACCCTCCCTCCATTGTGAACCCCAAAATGTCCCAGACATTGTGAAATAATCCCCAGCGGCAAACCCCTGGGCTGGATTGAGACTCTAATCCCTGCGCTACTGTCCCTGAGCCCTTCCCCAGCCCACTGCCCTACCTACAACCCTGGACCTCGCTCTCCATGAACATGCGTGCCCCTGGTTGCCACATCCTCACATACGAGTCCTGAGCCCCATCTCTTTCTGCACATCAGGGACGTACCCCCAGACTGGAAAACCAGGACTGAGCAGTTCAGTTCCAGAGCTGACAAGATGACTGGACCCCTTGGACATGGTCTGTCGTGTCTGTTGGCATCTCTGAAGTCCTGCTCCAGAGCTGACTCACTTCTCCCAGCCCCCGTGTGCGGATGTCATCCCTGGTCTCAATTCTGCCTTGAGAGAGCCACTGTCCTTCAAACCCAGATCTTGAACTAAGATAGAATCTTGAACCAACTCTGTACCTTGGCATTTTTTTCTTGCTGCCCAAATTGCCGGGGTGCAGCCCTCGGGCTGGGGGGGGGTGGGAAACAGGTAAATAACTCTTCCCCTCAGTTTTTGAGAACGTGAATCTGAATGGAACGTCTATACGGGGTGGCCAGTCTGATGGTGGCAACAGCTTACTTTTGGGTGTCCACCCCACCAAACCAGCTGGGGGCAAAAAGAGTGAGAAATCACTTCATAAGGGTCAGGGAAGAGTTTAAATAGTAAAGTTTGTAATTTAAATAATTTCTCTGATAGTGTCCGTCAGCTGCACGGTTTAACCCAGAGCAAATATACCCATGTATGTTCCAGTAACTAAGGCATGGTCTTCTCTATCATTGAGGTGTCTTGTGGCCCCACATTGTGGGGTGACTCCAGAAAAGTAAGTCAGCCCATGGGGTCTGCCAGACTCATCAGGATGGGTGAGAACAGCACCTCGGGAGGTTTGGCTCAGCAGTTTATGCCCACTGAGAGACATTTGTGCGTTGGACAATACGATGGTTAGTTTCGTGTCAACTTGACAGAGCCATCAGGTGCCCAGACGTTTGGCTAACATTATTCTGCATGTGTCTCTGAGAGTGTTTCTGCATAAGATGAGCTTTTGAATCAGTAGACTGAGGAAAGCAGATTGCCTCCCCTAATATGGGCGGGCCTCAACCAATGGACCATAGATCGAATGTTTGTGTCACCCCCTGCCCACCAAATTTGTATGTTGGTAGTGTGATGGCATCAGGAGGTGGGGCCTTTGGGAGGTGTTGAGGTCATGAGAATGGGGCCCTGCTGAATGGGATCAGTGCCCTTATAAAGAAACCCCAGAGAGTTCCTTCACCCCTTCCACCACGTGAGGATATCGTGAGAAGACAACTGCCTATGAACCAGAAAGTGGGTCTCAGCAGATCTGCTCTAGCCTTGATCTTGGACTTCTCAGCCCCCAGAACTGTGAGAAATAAATGCTTGTTGTTTAAGCTGCCCTTCCATGGAATTCTGCTATAGCAGCTTGAACCAGTTAAGACGCAATCAACTGAGGAACTGAAAAGAACAAAAAGGCCGAGTGAAAGGAACTCTTACTGCCTTACAGCTGACCTAGCTCACTGGTCTTACCTGCCTTCAGGCTCAAACCGAAATGTCAGTCCTCCTTGGGTCTCAAGCCTGCCTGTCTTCAGACCGAAAGATCATCACCGGCTCTCCTGGTCTCCAGCTCGCCAGTTGCAGGCCTTGGAATTTCTTGGCCTCCACAATTGCATGAGCCAATTCTTTATAACATGGGTTCTTCTTCCCCGGAGAACTCTGACTAATTCAGACAAAACACACGGTACCGATGCTGTCAGTGAACAGCGCGTCCGAGGTGACGTTACAGTTCAGTCAAGCCACTGACCGTCCGCCCTCTCAGGACACGATAGAGTTAAGTGATAGAATTGTCCGGGATTCTAAGAACCGGAGATGAAGCATTTTTCCTTGCATCTGGACTTGGGTTAAGGTGAACTACACCGAAGAAAGAGCGAGCAACATCTCAGACTAAATAAGAGAGTTCTTGGTGTTCTTAGCAAATATTGGTGCTAGATTTCATCATAAAATAACTCAGGTTGAAATAAAAATAATGACCATGATGATATTAGAGATCTTAACCTGTTTCATATTTATGACAAACGCTTATTATTACTAAATTAATAGAGTTGTAGCATAGAAATTTTGGAAATTACATATAAGCAAACCAAAAGGAAAAAAAAGAACACATCGTCTCTTCCATGATCCATAACCCAGAGATCCATGACCAGAGTTAGCATTTGGTGTGCGCCATTCAGTTCCTGCCACGCCTCTTTGGTGTGTATACACATGTCGTGGGTGTGTATGGAAACTCACATACATGTACGTAGACATGCATATGGAGTCATGCTGTGTATGCTATCTTTATAATATTTTCTATTTTTAGTTGATATGGGTCATGGACAACTTTGCCTGTTATTAGACATACGTGAATGACCCAGATTTCTCCACATTTGTGTGGTAAGCAGTGCCAGGTCTGGGACCCTCGGGGGTGGCTCCCAGGATGCTGTGTCGCCCCCAAACCCCAACTTTCCTCCCTGCTCTACACTCCACTTCTGTGCCCTGAGGCAGACTCCTGAGCTGCTGAGGACATTCTTACACACACGTTCTCCCACCTTTTTTTTTTTTTAATGTTTTTTTATTATATTATGTTAGTCACCATACAGTACATCCCTGGTACGTTCTCCCACCTTTGACTGGACTGTTTCACAGGATGAACTCCCCAAAGCAGAATTTCAGAGTCAAGGACTATGGAGCCTGTGGAGACATACTGCCAAATTGCTCTCCAGAAGGTTCTACCAACCCGCATCTTTTCCAGCAGCCTGTGTGCCCCTCTCTCCCCATGAGGGCAGTAAACACTTGTCTTCTTGTGGTAAAGGACACTCCCCGGAGCGGCACATTTAATAGTTTGGAACCAATTAGGGGTGTTTTATTCAGATTTTTTTGTTTTTTGTTTTTGTCCTGAGAGATCTGTGTCTTCTCTCGTCTTTTGCAGCTTTGGCAGCAAGTGTTCCTCTTTTCAGCCAAATTGGGCTAAAGAAGCCAGCAAATGAGATACGCTAGTAAGGAAAGTGCCCCTATTGTATTTTCTCCATGGACGGATGGTGTCCATAGACTCAGCCCTAAATTCCATTGTTCAGACAGGTTTGTGTAAGTTCCCAGGACAGCTACTTAAGTTTTGCTCGCTCTCTCTTTTAAAGGCAGGCATGTGAGCTCTGACAAACCCTCACAAGGCAGCAGCACAAAGTAGAAGACAGACCAGGAACCTGGGAAGCGGGCCACATGGTTGCGACCTGGATCACCCCACAACCCTGGGGGCCCGTCAAGCCACATGTGAGCCTGTCTTTCTTCATGTCCCGGTGGCAGTGGAGTGTCTCACCCCTGTGGAAAGAGGAGAATGATTCCTACCTCACACTGCTCGTGTTAGGGTTCAGTAAGATCGCATATATGGAGGGACACCTGGGTGGCTCAGTTGGTTAAGTGTCTGCCTTCTGCTCAGGTCATGATCCTGGAGTCCCTCTCCCTCTGCCCTTCCCCTCCAACTTGAGCTTGCTCTCTGTCTCTCTCTCTCAAATAAATAAAATCTTTTTTTAAAAAAA
>NC_048218.1:9505684-9507663 GCF_002007445.2 Ailuropoda melanoleuca
CCCCTTCCACCACGTGAGGATATCGTGAGAAGACAACTGCCTATGAACCAGAAAGTGGGTCTCAGCAGATCTGCTCTAGCCTTGATCTTGGACTTCTCAGCCCCCAGAACTGTGAGAAATAAATGCTTGTTGTTTAAGCTGCCCTTCCATGGAATTCTGCTATAGCAGCTTGAACCAGTTAAGACGCAATCAACTGATTGCGAAAAAGGCCGAGTGAAAGGAACTCTTACTGCCTTACAGCTGACCTAGCTCACTGGTCTTACCTGCCTTCAGGCTCAAACCGAAATGTCAGTCCTCCTTGGGTCTCAAGCCTGCCTGTCTTCAGACCGAAAGATCATCACCGGCTCTCCTGGTCTCCAGCTCGCCAGTTGCAGGCCTTGGAATTTCTTGGCCTCCACAATTGCATGAGCCAATTCTTTATAACATGGGCTCTTCTTCCCCGGAGAACTCTGACTAATTCAGACAAAACACACGGTACCGATGCTGTCAGTGAACAGCGCGTCCGAGGTGACGTTACAGTTCAGTCAAGCCACTGACCGTCCGCCCTCTCAGGACACGATAGAGTTAAGTGATAGAATTGTCCGGGATTCTAAGAACCGGAGATGAAGCATTTTTCCTTGCATCTGGACTTGGGTTAAGGTGAACTACACCGAAGAAAGAGCGAGCAACATCTCAGACTAAATAAGAGAGTTCTTGGTGTTCTTAGCAAATATTGGTGCTAGATTTCATCATAAAATAACTCAGGTTGAAATAAAAATAATGACCATGATGATATTAGAGATCTTAACCTGTTTCATATTTATGACAAACGCTTATTATTACTAAATTAATAGAGTTGTAGCATAGAAATTTTGGAAATTACATATAAGCAAACCAAAAGGAAAAAAAAGAACACATCGTCTCTTCCATGATCCATAACCCAGAGATCCATGACCAGAGTTAGCATTTGGTGTGCGCCATTCAGTTCCTGCCACGCCTCTTTGGTGTGTATACACATGTCGTGGGTGTGTATGGAAACTCACATACATGTACGTAGACATGCATATGGAGTCATGCTGTGTATGCTATCTTTATAATATTTTCTATTTTTAGTTGATATGGGTCATGGACAACTTTGCCTGTTATTAGACATACGTGAATGACCCAGATTTCTCCACATTTGTGTGGTAAGCAGTGCCAGGTCTGGGACCCTCGGGGGTGGCTCCCAGGATGCTGTGTCGCCCCCAAACCCCAACTTTCCTCCCTGCTCTACACTCCACTTCTGTGCCCTGAGGCAGACTCCTGAGCTGCTGAGGACATTCTTACACACACGTTCTCCCACCTTTTTTTTTTTTTAATGTTTTTTTATTATATTATGTTAGTCACCATACAGTACATCCCTGGTACGTTCTCCCACCTTTGACTGGACTGTTTCACAGGATGAACTCCCCAAAGCAGAATTTCAGAGTCAAGGACTATGGAGCCTGTGGAGACATACTGCCAAATTGCTCTCCAGAAGGTTCTACCAACCCGCATCCTTTCCAGCAGCCTGTGTGCCCCTCTCTCCCCATGAGGGCAGTAAACACTTGTCTTCTTGTGGTAAAGGACACTCCCCGGAGCGGCACATTTAATAGTTTGGAACCAATTAGGGGTGTTTTATTCAGATTTTTTTGTTTTTTGTTTTTGTCCTGAGAGATCTGTGTCTTCTCTCGTCTTTTGCAGCTTTGGCAGCAAGTGTTCCTCTTTTCAGCCAAATTGGGCTAAAGAAGCCAGCAAATGAGATACGCTAGTAAGGAAAGTGCCCCTATTGTATTTTCTCCATGGACGGATGGTGTCCATAGACTCAGCCCTAAATTCCATTGTTCAGACAGGTTTGTGTAAGTTCCCAGGACAGCTAATTAAGTTTTGCTCTCTCTCTTTTAAAGGCAGGCATGTGAGCTCTGACAAACCCTCACAAGGCAGCAGCACAAAGTAGAAGACAGACCAGGAACCTGGGAAGC